>NW_026061708.1:1200000-1500000 GCF_023897955.1 Schistocerca gregaria
GTACAACTTGGCTGCTAGACCTCCTTTCATGCAGAATCTTAAGGTCCTAACTCATGTCCAAGGCACCAAAGTCAGCTAAAAAGTCAATAATCGATACCTAAAACTTGAATTGTACTACTTCTTACTGGCTATTACATCAACTTAGAAGCTTCATCTGTGTTCTACTATGGTGCTTTTAGTGTCTCCGCATATCGCAGCACGCGACATAGCTTTGCAGTCGATAAGTACAACCGTTTCAGAGAGAAGAGCGGCTAATGTGACGATCTGGCTTTAAGGCGATTCGATAACAAATGACGATAACGAACGGATTTCTCAGGTTTTTACTACATATGAACACTTTTTACATTCTCCCCTGCAACTCGGCTGCTAGTCCTCCGTTCATGCAGAATTTTAAGGTCCTAGCTCATGTCCAAGGCACCAAAGAATGGTAAAAATTCAATAATCGATACCTAAGACTTGAATTGTACTACATCTTTCTGGATATTACTTCAACTTAGAAGCTTCATCTGTGTTCTACTATGGTGATTTTAGTGTCTCCGCATACCGCAGCACGCGACATAGCTTTGCAGACGATAAGTACAACCGTTTCAGAGAGAAGAGCGGCCAATGTGACGATCTGGCTTTCAGTCGATTCGATAACAAATGACGATAACGGACGGATTTCTCAGGTTTTTACTACATATGAACACTTTTCACATTCTCCCGTGCAACTCGGCTGCTAGTCCTCCATTCATGCAGAATCTTAAGGTCCTAGCTCCTCTCCAAGGCACCAAAGCCAGCTAAAAAGTCAATAATCGATACCTAAAACTTGAATTGTACTACTTCTTACTGCCTATTACATCAACTTAGAAGCTTCATCTGTGATCTACTATGGTGCTTTTAGTGTCTCCGCATACCGCAACACGCGACATAGCTTTGCAGACGATAAGTACAACTGTTTCAGAGAGAAGAGCGGCCAATGTGACGATCTGGCTTTACGTCGATTCGATAACAAATGACGAAAACGGACGGATTTCTCAGGTTGTTACTACATATGAACACTTTTCACTTTCTCCCTCGCAACTCGGCTGCTAGTCCTCCTTTCATGCAGAATCGTAAGGCCCTAGCTCATGTCCAAGACACCAAAGCCAGCTAAAAAGTCAATAATCGATACCTAAAACTTGAATTGTACTACTTCTTACTGGCTATTACATCAACTTAGAAGCTTCATCTGTGTTCTACTATGGTGCTCTTAGTGTCTCCGCATACCGCAGCACGCGACATAGCTTTGCAGACGATAAGTACAACCGTTTCAGAGAGACGAGCGGCCAATGTGACGATCTGGCTTTAAGTCAATTCGATAACAAATGACGAAAACGTAAGGATTTCTCAGGTTTTTACTACATATGAATATTTTCCACATTCTCCAGTGCAACTCGGCTGCTAGTCCTCCTTTCATGCAGAATCTTAAGGTCCTAGCTCATGTTCAAGTCACCAAAGCAAGCTAAGAAGTCAATAATCGATACTTAAAACTTGAATTGTACTACTTCTTACTGGCTATTACATCAGCTTAGAAGCTTCATCTGTGTTCTACTATGGTGCTTTTAGAGTCTCTACATACCGCAGCACGCGACATAGCTTTGCAGACGATAAGTACAACCGTTTCCGAGAGAAGAGCGGCCAATGTGACAATCTGGCTTTAAGTCGATTCGATAACAAATGACGATAACGAACGGATTTCTCAGGCTTTTACTACATATGAACACTTTTTACATTCTCCCCTGCAACTTGGCTGCTAGTCCTCCTTTCATGCAGAATCTTAAGGTCCTAGCTCATGTCCAAGGCACCAAAGCCACCTAAAAAGTCAATAATCGATACCTAAAACTTGAATTGTACTACTTCTTACTGGCTATTACATCAACTTAGAAGCTTCATCTGTGTTCTACTATGATGCTTTTAGTGTCTCCGCATACCGCAGCACGCGACATAGCTTTGCAGACGGTAAGTACAACCGTTTCAGAGAGAAGAGCGGCCAATGTGACGATCTGGCTTTAAGTCGATTCGATAACAAATGACGAAAACGGACGGAATTTTCAGGTTTTTACTACATATGAACACTTTTCACATTCTCCCGTGCAACCCGGCTGCTAGTCCTCCTTTCATGCACAATCTTAAAGTCCTAGCTCATGTCCAAGGCACCAAAGCCAGCTAAAAAGTGAATAATCGATACCTAAAACTTGAATTGTACTACTTCTTACTGGCCTTTACATCAACTTAGAAGCTTCATCTGTGTTCTACTATGGTGCTTTTAGTGTCTCCACATACCGCAGCACGCGACATAGCTTTGCAGAAGATAAGTACAACCGTTTCAGAGAGAAGAGCGGCCAATGTGACGATCTGGCTTTAAGTCGATTCGATAACAAATGACGAAAACGGACGGATTTCTCAGGTTTTTACTACATATGAACAGTTTTTACATTCTCCCTGCAACTCGGCTGCTAGTCCTCCTTTCATGCAGCATCTTAAGGTCCTAGCTCCTCTCCAAGGCACCAAAGCCAGCTAAAAAGTCAATAATCGATACCTAAAACTTGAATTGTACTACTTCTTACTGCCTATTACATCAACTTAGAAGCTTCATCTGTGTTCTACTATGGTGCTTTTAGTGTCTCCGCATACCGCAGCACGCGACATAGCTTTGCAGACGATAAGTACAACCGTTTCACAGAGAAGAACGGCCAATGTGACGATCTGGCTTTAAGTCGATTCGATAACAAATGGCGGAAACGGACGGATTTCTTAGGTTTTTACTACATATGAACACTTTTCACATTCTCCCATGCAACACGGCTGCTAGTCCTCCTTTCATGCAGAATCTTAAGGTCCTAGCTCATGTTCAAGTCACCAAAGCAAGCTAAGAAGTCAATAATCGATACTTAAAACTTGAATTGTACTACTTCTTACTGGCTATTACATCAGCTTAGAAGCTTCATCTGTGTTCTACTATGGTGCTTTTAGTGTCTCTACATACCGCAGCACGCGACATAGCTTTGCAGACGATAAGTACAACCGTTTCCGAGAGAAGAGCGGCCAATGTGACAATCTGGCTTTAAGTCGATTCGATAACAAATGACGATAACGAACGGATTTCTCAGGCTTTTACTACATATGAACACTTTTTACATTCTCCCCTGCAACTTGGCTGCTAGTCCTCCTTTCATGCAGAATCTTAAGGTCCTAGCTCATGTCCAAGGCACCAAAGCCACCTAAAAAGTCAATAATCGATACCTAAAACTTGAATTGTACTACTTCTTACTGGCTATTACATCAACTTAGAAGCTTCATCTGTGTTCTACTATGATGCTTTTAGTGTCTCCGCATACCGCAGCACGCGACATAGCTTTGCAGACGGTAAGTACAACCGTTTCAGAGAGAAGAGCGGCCAATGTGACGATCTGGCTTTAAGTCGATTCGATAACAAATGACGAAAACGGACGGAATTTTCAGGTTTTTACTACATATGAACACTTTTCACATTCTCCCGTGCAACCCGGCTGCTAGTCCTCCTTTCATGCACAATCTTAAAGTCCTAGCTCATGTCCAAGGCACCAAAGCCAGCTGAAAAGTGAATAATCGATACCTAAAACTTGAATTGTACTACTTCTTACTGGCCTTTACATCAACTTAGAAGCTTCATCTGTGTTCTACTATGGTGCTTTTAGTGTCTCCACATACCGCAGCACGCGACATAGCTTTGCAGAAGATAAGTACAACCGTTTCAGAGAGAAGAGCGGCCAATGTGACGATCTGGCTTTAAGTCGATTCGACAACAAATGACGAAAACGGACGGATTTCTCAGGTTTTTACTACATATGAACAGTTTTTACATTCTCCCTGCAACTCGGCTGCTAGTCCTCCTTTCATGCAGAATCTTAAGGTCCTAGCTCCTCTCCAAGGCACCAAAGCCAGCTAAAAAGTCAATAATCGATACCTAAAACTTGAATTGTACTACTTCTTACTGCCTATTACATCAACTTAGAAGCTTCATCTGTGTTCTACTATGGTGCTTTTAGTGTCTCCGCATACCGCAGCACGCGACATAGCTTTGCAGACGATAAGTACAACCGTTTCACAGAGAAGAACGGCCAATGTGACGATCTGGCTTTAAGTCGATTCGATAACAAATGGCGGAAACGGACGGATTTCTTAGGTTTTTACTACATATGAACACTTTTCACATTCTCCCATGCAACTGGGCTGCTAGTCCTCCTTTCATGCAGAATCATAAGGTCCTAGCTCATGTCCAAGGCACCAAAGCCAGCTAAAAAGTCAATAATCGATACTTAAAACTTGAATTGTACTACTTCTTACTGGCTATTACATCAGCTTAGAAGCTTCATCTGTGTTCTACTATGGTGCTTTTAGTGTCTCTACATACCGCAGCACGCGACATAGCTTTGCAGACGATAAGTACAACCGTTTCCGAGAGAAGAGCGGCCAATGTGACAATCTGGCTTTAAGTCGATTCGATAACAAATGACGATAACGAACGGATTTCTCAGGCTTTTACTACATATTAACACTTTTTACATTCTCCCCTGCAACTCGGCTGCTAGTCCTCCTTTCATGCAGAATCTTAAGGTCCTAGCTCATGTCCAAGGCACCAAAGCCAGCTAAAAAGTCAATAATCGATACCTAACACTTGAATTGTACTACTTCTTACTGGCTATTACATCGCCTTAGAAGCTTCATCTGTCTTCTACTATGGTGCTTTTAGTGTCTCCGCATACCGCAGCACGCGACATAGCTTTGCAGACGATAAGTACAACCGTTTCAGAGAGAAGAGCGGCCAATGTGACGATCTGGCTTTAAGTCGATTCGATAACAAATGACGAAAACGGACGGAATTTTCAGGTTTTTACTACATATGAACACTTTTCACATTCTCCCGTGCAACCCGGCTGCTAGTCCTCCTTTCATGCACAATCTTAAAGTCCTAGCTCATGTCCAAGGCACCAAAGCCAGCTGAAAAGTGAATAATCGATACCTAAAACTTGAATTGTACTACTTCTTACTGGCCTTTACATCAACTTAGAAGCTTCATCTGTGTTCTACTATGGTGCTTTTAGTGTCTCCACATACCGCAGCACGCGACATAGCTTTGCAGAAGATAAGTACAACCGTTTCAGAGAGAAGAGCGGCCAATGTGACGATCTGGCTTTAAGTCGATTCGACAACAAATGACGAAAACGGACGGATTTCTCAGGTTTTTACTACATATGAACAGTTTTTACATTCTCCCTGCAACTCGGCTGCTAGTCCTCCTTTCATGCAGAATCTTAAGGTCCTAGCTCCTCTCCAAGGCACCAAAGCCAGCTAAAAAGTCAATAATCGATACCTAAAAC
The DNA here is from genome assembly GCF_023897955.1 of Schistocerca gregaria. Taxonomy (NCBI): domain Eukaryota; kingdom Metazoa; phylum Arthropoda; class Insecta; order Orthoptera; family Acrididae; genus Schistocerca; species Schistocerca gregaria. Next base: position 1,205,382 of record NW_026061708.1, read on the forward strand.
TTGAATTGTACTACTTCTTACTGCCTATTACATCAACTTAGAAGCTTCATCTGTGTTCTACTATGGTGCTTTTAGTGTCTCCGCATACCGCAGCACGCGACATAGCTTTGCAGACGATAAGTACAACCGTTTCACAGAGAAGAACGGCCAATGTGACGATCTGGCTTTAAGTCGATTCGATAACAAATGGCGGAAACGGACGGATTTCTTAGGTTTTTACTACATATGAACACTTTTCACATTCTCCCATGCAACTGGGCTGCTAGTCCTCCTTTCATGCAGAATCATAAGGTCCTAGCTCATGTCCAAGGCACCAAAGCCAGCTAAAAAGTCAATAATCGATACTTAAAACTTGAATTGTACTACTTCTTACTGGCTATTACATCAGCTTAGAAGCTTCATCTGTGTTCTACTATGGTGCTTTTAGTGTCTCTACATACCGCAGCACGCGACATAGCTTTGCAGACGATAAGTACAACCGTTTCCGAGAGAAGAGCGGCCAATGTGACAATCTGGCTTTAAGTCGATTCGATAACAAATGACGATAACGAACGGATTTCTCAGGCTTTTACTACATATTAACACTTTTTACATTCTCCCCTGCAACTCGGCTGCTAGTCCTCCTTTCATGCAGAATCTTAAGGTCCTAGCTCATGTCCAAGGCACCAAAGCCAGCTAAAAAGTCAATAATCGATACCTAACACTTGAATTGTACTACTTCTTACTGGCTATTACATCGCCTTAGAAGCTTCATCTGTCTTCTACTATGGTGCTTTTAGTGTCTCCGCATACCGCAGCACGCGACATAGCTTTGCAGACGATAAGTACAACCGTTTTAGAAAGTAGAGCGCACAATGTGACGATCTGGCTTTAAGTCGATTCGATAACAAATGAGGAAAACTGACGGATTTCTCTGGTTTTTACTACATATGAACACTTTTCACATTCTCCCGTGCAGCTCGGCTGCTAGTCCTCCTTTCATGCAGAATCTTAAGGTCCTAGCTCATGTCCCAATCACCAAAGCCAGCTAAAATGTCAATAATCAATACCTAAAACTTGAATTGTACTACTTCTTACTGACTATTACATCAACTTAGATGTTTCATCTGTGTTCCACTATGGTGCTTTTAGTGTCTCCGCATACCGCAGCACGCGACATAGCTTTGCAGACGATAAGTACAACCGTTTCAGAGAGAAGAGCGGCCAATGTGACGATCTGGCTTTAAGTCGATTCGATAACAAATGGCGGAAACAGCCGGATTTCTTAGGATTTTACTACATATGAACACTTTTCACATTCTCCCGTGCAACTGGGCTGCTAGTCCTCCTTTCATGCAGAATCATATGGTCCTAGCTCATGTCCAAGGTACCAAAGCCAGCTAAAAAGTCAAAAATCGATACCTATAACTTGAATTGTACTACTTCTTACTGGCTATTACATCAACTTTGAAGCTTCATCAGTGTTCTACTATGTTGCTTTTAAAGTCTCCGCATACAGCAGCACTCGACAAAGTTTTGCAGACGTTAAGTACAACCGTTTTAGAGAGTAGAGCGGCCAATGTGACGATCTGGCTTTAAGTCGATTCGATAACAAATGACGAAAACGGACGTATTTCTCAGGTTTTTACTATATATGAACAATTTTCTCATTCTTCCGTGCAACTTGGCTGTTAGTCGTCCTTTCATGCAGAATTTTAAGGTCCTAGCTCATGTCCAAGGCACCAAAGCCAGCTAAAAGTCAATAATCGATACCTAAAACTTGAATTGTACTACTTCTTACTGGCTATTACATCAACTTAGAAGCTTCATCTGTGTTCTACTATGGTGCATTTAGTGTCTCCGCATACCGCTGCACGCGACATAGCTTTGCAGACGATAAGTACAACCGTTTTAGAGAGTAGAGCGCCCAATGTGACGATCTGGCTTTAAGTCGATTCGATAACAAATGAGGAAAACGGACGGATTTCTCAGGTTTTTACTAAATATGAACACTTTTCACATTCTCACGTGCAACGCGGGTGCTAGACCTCCTATCATGCAAAATATTAAGTTCCTAGCTCATGCCCAAGGCACCAAAGAAGGGTAAAAAGTCAACAATCGATACCTAAAACTTGAATTGTACTACTTCTTACTGGCTATTACATCAACTTAGAAGGTTCATCTGTGTTCTACTATGGTGCTTTTAGTGTCTCCGCATTCCGCAGCACTCGACATAGCTTTGCAGACGATAAGTACAACCGTTTCAAAGAGAAGAGCGGCCAATGTTACGATCTGGCTTTAAGTCGATTCGATAACAAATGTCGAACACGGACGGATTTCTCTGGTTTTTACTACATATGAACACTTTTCATATTCTCCCGTCCAACTCGGCTGCTAGTCCTCCTTTCATGCAGAATCTTAAGGTCCTAGCTCATGTCCAAGGCACCAAAGCCAGCTAAAAAGTCAATAATCAATACCTAAAACTTGAATTGTACTACTTCTTACTGTCTATTACATCAACTTAGAAGATTCATCTGTGTTCTACTATGGTGCTTTTAGTGTCTCCGCATACCGCAGCACGCGACATAGCTTTGCAGTCGATAAGTACAACCGTTTGAGAGAGAAGAGAGGCCAATGTGACGATCTGGCTTTAAGTCGATTCGATAACAATGACGATAACGAACGGATTTTTAAGGTTTTTACTACATGTGAACACTTTTCACATTCTCCAGTGCAACTCGGCTGCTAGTCCTCCTTTCATGCAGAATCTTAAGGTCCTAGCTCATGTTCAAGTCACCAAAGCCAGCTAAGAAGCCAATAATCGATACTTATAGCATGAATTGTACTACTTCTTACTGGCTATTACATCAGCTTAGAAGCTTCATCTGTGTTCTACTATGGTGCTTTTAGTGTCTCCGCATACCGCAGCACGCGACATAGCTTTGCAGACGATAAGTACAACCGTTTTAGAGAGTAGAGCGCCCAACGTGACGATCTGGCTTTAAGTCGATTCGATAACAAATGAGGAAAACGGAAGGATTTCTCAGGTTTTTACTACATATGAACACTTTTCACATTCTCACGTGCAACGCGGCTGCTAGACCTACTATCATGTAAAATCTTAAGTTCCTAGCTCACGCCCAAGGCACCAAAGAAGGGTAAAAAGTCAACAATCGATTCCTAAAACTTGAATTGTACTACTTCTTACTGGCTATTACATCAACTTGGAAGTTTCATCTGTCTTCTACTATGGTGCTTTTACTGTCTCCACATACCGCAGCACGCGACATAGCTTTGCAGACGATAAGTACAACCGTTTCAGAGAGAAGAGCGGCCAATGTGACGATCTGGCTTTAAGTCGATTCGATAACAAATGACGAAAACGGACGTATTTCTCAAGTTTTTACTATATATGAACACTTTTCTCATTCTTCCGTGCAACTTGGCTGTTAGTCGTCCTTTCATGCAGAATTTTAAGGTCCTAGCTCATGTCCAAGGCACCAAAGCCAGCTAAAAGTCAATAATCGATACCTAAAACTTGAATTGTACTACTTCTTACTGGCTATTACATCAACTTAGAAGCTTCATCTGTGTTCTACTATGGTGCTTTTAGTGTCTCCGCATACCGCAGCACGCGACATAGCTTTGCAGACGTTAAGTACAACCGTTTTAGAGAGTAGAGCGGCCAACGTGACGATCTGGCTTTAAGTCGATTCGATAACAAATGTCGAACATGGACGGATTTCTCAGGTTTTTACTAAATATGAACACTTTTCACATTCTCACGTGCAACGCGGCTGCTAGACCTCCTATCATGCAAAATCTTAAGTTCCTAGCTCATGCCCAAGGCACCAAAGAAGGGTAAAAAGTCAACAATCGATACCTAAAACTTGAATTGTACTACTTCTTACTGGCTATTACATCAACTTAGAAGCTTCATCTGTGTTCTACTATGTTGCTTTTAGTGTCTCCGCATACAGAAGCACTCGACATAGCTTTGCAGACAATAAGTACAACCGTTGCAGAGAGAAGAGCGGCAAATGTGACGATCTGGCTTTAAGTCGATTCGATAACAAATGTCGAACACGGACGGATTTCTCAGGCTTTTACTACATATGAACACTTTTCACATTCTCCCGTGCAACTCGGCTGCTTGTCTTCCATTAATGAAGAATCTTAAGGTCCTAGCTCATGTCCAAGGCACCAAAGACAGCTAAAAATTCAATAATCGATACCTAAAACTTGAATTGTACTACTTCTTACTGGCTATTACATCAACTTGGAAGCTTCATCTGTCTTCTACTATGGTGCTTTTAGTGTCTCCACATACCGCAGCACGCGACATAGCTTTGCAGACGATAAGTACAACCGTTTCAGAGAGAAGAGCGGCCAATGTGACGATCTGGCTTTAAGTCGATTCGATAACAAATGACGAAAACGGACGTATTTCTCAGGTTTTTACTATATATGAACACTTTTCTCATTCTTCCGTGTAACTTGGCCGTTAGTCGTCCTTTCATGCAGAATTTTAAGGTCCTAGCTCATGTCCAAGGCACCAAAGCCAGCTAAAAGTCAATAATCGATACCTAAAACTTGAATTGTACTACTTCTTACTGGCTATTACATCAACTTAGAAGCTTCATCTGTGTTCTACTATGGTGCATTTAGTGTCTCCGCATACCGCAGCACGCGACGTAGCTTTGCAGACGATAAGTACAACCGTTTTAGAGAGTAGAGCGCCCAATGTGACGATCTGGCTTTAAGTCGATTCGATAACAAATGAGGAAAACGGACGGATTTCTCAGGTTTTTACTAAATATGAACACTTTTCACATTCTCACGTGCAACGCGGCTGCTAGACCTCCTATCATGCAAAATCTTAAGTTCCTAGCTCATGCCCAAGACACCATAGAAGGGTAAAAAGTCAACAATCGATACCTAAAACTTGAATTGTACTACTTCTTACTGGCTATTACATCAACTTAGAAGGTTCATCTGTGTTCTACTATGGTGCTTTTAGTGTCTCCGCATGCCGCAGCACGCGACGTAGCTTTGCAGACGATAAGTACAACCGTTTTAGAGAGTAGAGCGCCCAATGTGACGATCTGGCTTTAAGTCGATTCGATAACAATGACGATAACGAACGGATTTTTAAGGTTTTTACTACATATGAACACTTTTCACATTCTCCAGTGCAACTCGGCTGCTAGTCCTCCTTTCATGCAGAATCTTAAGGTCCTAGCTCATGTTCAAGTCACCAAAGCCAGCTAAGAAGCCAATAATCGATACTTATAACATGAATTGTACTACATCTTACTGGCTATTACATCAGCTTAGAAGCTTCATCTGTGTTCTACTATGGTGCTTCTAGTGTCTCCGCATACCGCAGCACGCGACATAGCTTTGCAGACGATAAGTACAACCGTTTCAGAGAGAAGAGCGGCCAATGTGACGAACTGGCTTTATGTCGATTCCATAACAAATGGCGGAAACTGACGGATTTCTCAGGTTTTTACTACATATGAACACTTTTCACTTTCTCCCTCGCAACTCGGCTGCTAGTCCTCCTATCATGCAGAATCTTAAGGCCCTAGCTCATGTCCAAGGCACCAAAGCCAGCTAAAAATTCAATAATCGATACCTAAAACTTGAATTGTACTACTTCTTACTGGCTATTACATCAACTTAGAAGCTTCATCTGTGTTCTACTATGGTGCTTTTAGTGTCTCCGCATACCGCAGCACGCGACATAGCTTTGCAGACGATAAGTACAACCGTTTCAGAGAGAAGAGCGGCCAATGTGACGATCTGGCTTTAAGTCAATTCCATAACAAATGACCAAAACGGAAGGATTTCTCAGGTTTTTACTACATATGAACATTTTCCACATTCTCCCGTGCAACTCGGCTCCTAGTCCTCCTTTCATGCAGAATCTTAAGGTCCTAGCTCATGGTCAAGTCACCAAAGCAAGCTAAGAAGTCAAGAGTCGATACCTATAACACGAATTGTACTACTTCTTACTGGATATTACATCAGCTTAGAAGCTTCATCTGTGTTCTACTATGGTGCTTTTAGTGTCTCCGCATACCGCAGCACGCGACATAGCTTTGCAGACGATAAGTACAACCGTTTCAGAGAGAAGAGCGGCCAATGTGACGATCTGGCTTTAAGTCGATTCGATAACAAATGGCGGAAACAGACGGATTTCTTTGGTTTTTACTACATATGAACACTTTTCACATTCTCCCGTGCAACTGGGCTGCTAGTCCTCCTTTCATGCAGAATCATAAGGTCCTAGCTCATGTACAAGGTACCAAAACCAGCTAAAAAGTCAATAATCGATACCTATAACTTGAATTGTACTTCTTCTTACTGGCTATTACATCAACTTAGAAGCTTCATGTGTGTTCTACTATGGTGCTTTTAGTGTCTCCACATACCGCAGCACGCGACATAGCTTTGCAGACGATAAGTACAACCGTTTTAGAGAGTAGAGCGCCCAACGTGACGATCTGGCTTTAAGTCGATTCGATAACAAATGAGGAAAACGGACGGATTTCTCAGGTTTTTACTACATATGAACACTTTTCACATTCTCACGTGCAACGCGGCTGCTAGACCTCCTATCATGTAAAATCTTAAGTTCCTAGCTCACGCCCAAGGCACCAAAGAAGGGTAAAAAGTCAACAATCGATTCCTAAAACTTGAATTGTACTACTTCTTACTGGCTATTACATCAACTTAGAAGCTTCATCTGTGTTCTACTATGGTGCTTTTAGTGTCTCCGCATATCGCAGCACGCGACATAGCTTTGCAGACGATAAGTACAACCGTTTCAGAGAGAAGAGCGGCCAATGTGACGATCTGGCTTTAAGTCGATTCGATAACAAATGGCAGAAACAGCCGGATTTCTTAGGTTTTTACTACATATGAACACTTTTCACATTCCCCCGTGCAACTGGGCTGCTAGTCCTCCTTTCATGCAGAATCATAAGGTCCTAGCTCATGTCCAAGGTACCAAAGCCAGCTAAAAAGTCAATAATCGATACCTATAACTTGAATTGTACTACTTCTTACTGGCTATTACATCAACTTAGAAGCTTCATCTGTGTTCTACTATGTTGCTTTTAGTGTCTCCGAATACAGCAGCACTCGACATAGCTTTGCAGACAATAAGTACAACCGTTGCAGAGAGAAGAGCGGCAAATGTGACGATCTGGCTTTAAGTCGATTCGATAACAAATGTCGAACACGGATGGATTTCTCAGGCTTTTACTACATATGAACACTTTTCACATTCTCCCGTGCAACTCGGCTGCTACTCCTCCATTAATGAAGAATCTTAAGGTCCTAGCTCATGTCCAAGGCACCAAAGACAGCTAAAAAGTCAATAATCGATACCTAAAACTTGAATTGTACTACTTCTTACTGGCTATTACATCAACTTGGAAGCTTCATCTGTCTTCTACTATGGTTCTTTTAGTGTCTCCACATACCGCAGCACGCGACATAGCTTTGCAGACGATAAGTACAACCGTTTCAGAGAGAAGAGCGGCCAATGTGACGATCTGGCTTTAAGTCGATTCGATAACAAATGACGAAAACGGACGTATTTCTCAGGTTTTTACTATATATGAACACTTTTCTCATTCTTCCGTGCAACTTGGCTGATAGTCGTCCTTTCATGCAGAATTTTAAGGTCCTAGGTCATGTCCAAGGCACCAAAGCCAGCTAAAAGTCAATAATCGATACCTAAAACTTGAATTGTACTACTTCTTACTGGCTATTACATCAACTTAGAAGCTTCATCTGTGTTCTACTATGGTGCTTTTAGTGTCTCCGCATACCGCAGCACGCAACATAGCTTTGCAGGCGATAAGTACAACCGTTTTAGAGAGTAGAGCGCCCAATGTGACGATCTGGCCTTAAGTCGATTCGATAACAAATGAGGAAAACGGACGGATTTCTCAGGTTTTTACTAAATATGAACACTTTTCACATTCTCACGTGCAACGCGGCTGCTAGACCTCCTATCATGCAAAATCTTAAGTTCCTAGCTCATGCCCCAGGCACCAAAGAAGGGTAAAAAGTCAACAATCGATACCTAAAACTTTAATTGTACTACTTCTTACTGGCTATTACATCAACTTAGAAGCTTCATCTGTGTTCTACTATGTTGCTTTTAGTGTCTCCGCATACAGCAGCACTCGACATAGCTTTGCAGACAATAAGTACAACCGTTGCAGAGAGAAGAGCGGCAAATGTGACGATCTGGCTTTAAGTCGATTCGATAACAAATGTCGAACACGGACAGATTTCTCAGGCTTTTACTACATATGAACATTTTTCACATTCTACCGTGCATCTCGGCTGCTAGTCCTCCATTAATGAAGAATCTTAAGGTCCTAGCTCATGTCCAAGGCACCAAAGCCAGCTAAAAAGTCAATAATCCATACCTAAAACTTGAATTGTACTACTTCTTACTGACTATTACATCAACTTAGAAGCTTCATCTGTAATCTACTATGGTACTTTTAGTGTCTCCGCAAACCGCAGCACGCGACATAGCTTTGCAGTCGATAAGTACAACCGTTTCAGAGAGAAGAGCGGCCAATGTGACGAACTGGCTTTAAGTCGATTCCATAACAAATGGCGGAAACTGACGGATTTCTCAGGTTTTTACTACATATGAACACTTTTCACTTTCTCCCTCGCAACTCGGCTGCTAGTCCTCCTTTCATGCAGAATCTTAAGGCCCTAGCTCATGTCCAAGGCACCAAAGACAGCTAAAAATTCAATAATCGATACCTAAAACTTTAATTGTACTACTTCTTACTGGCTATTACATCAACTTAGAAGCTTCATCTGTGTTCTACTATGGTGCTATTAGTGTCTCCGCATACAGCAGCGCTCGACATAGCTTTGCAGACAATAAGTACAACCGTTTCAGAGAGAAGAGCGGCCAATGTGACGATCTGGCTTTAAGTCGATTCGATAACAAATGTCGAACACGGACGGATTTCTCAGGCTTTTACTACATATGAACACTTTTCACATTCTCCCGTGCAACTCGTCTGCTAGTCCTCCATTAATGAAGAATCTTAAGGTCCTAGCTCATGTCCAAGGCACCAAAGACAGCTAAAAAGTCAATAATCGATACCTAAAACTAGAATTTTACTACTTCTTACTGGCTATTACATCAACTTGGAAGCTTCATCTGTGTTCTACTATGGTGCTTTTAGTGTCTCCACATACCGCAGCACGCGACATAGCTTTGCAGACGATAAGTACAACCGTTTCAGAGAGAAGAGCGGCCAATGTGACGATCTGGCTTTAAGTCGATTCGATAACAAATGACCAAAACGGACGGATTTCTCAGGTTTTTACTATATATGAACACTTTTCACATTCTTCCGTGCAACTTGGCTGTTAATCGTCCTTTCATGCAGAATTTTAAGGTCCTAGCTCATGTCCAAGGCACCAAAGCCAGCTAAAAAGTCAATAATCGATACATATAACTTGAATTGTACTTCTTCTTACTGGCTATTAGATCAACTTAGAAGCTTCATGTGTGTTCTACTATGGTGCTTTTAGTGTCTCCGCATACCGCAGCACGCGACATAGCTTTGCAGACGATAAGTACAACCGTTTTAGAGAGTAGAGCGCCCAACGTGACGATCTGGCTTTAAGTCGATTCGATAACAAATGAGGAAAACGGACGGATTTCTCAGGTTTTTACTACATATTAACACATTTTCACATTCTCCCGTGCAACTCGGCTGCTAGTCCTCCTTTCATGCAGAATCTTAAGGTTCTAGCAATGTCCAAGGCACCAAAGCCAGCTAAAAAGTCAATAATCGATACCTGAAACGTGAATTGTACTACTTCTTACTGGCTATTACATCAACTTGGCAGCTTCATCTGTGTCCTACTGTGGTGCTTTTAGTGTCTCCACATACCGCAGCCCGCGACATAGCTTTGCAGACGATAAGTACAACCGTTTCAGAGAGAAAGGCGGGAGGCCCTGACCAGCTCACAAATGAAATGCTGCGACAGATGCCACCAGCAGCCACAGAACACCTGGCTCGACTTTTCAACAACATTCTCCGCACTGGACACTATCCTCAAGCATGGAAACATGCGGAGGTAGTGCCCATCCAGAAGCCTGGGAAGGACCCTCGTTTACCAAGTAGCTACAGGCCTATCAGCTTACTACCAGCGGTCAGCAAGGTCTTTGAAAGACTTTATCTCAGACGCTTACGACGTCACATTCAGGAAGAACGTCTACTGCCGGACGAACAATGTGGTTTTCGCCCTGGTCATGCAACAACGCACCAACTGCTTCGACTAGTCGAAGAGGCCCTTGATGCCATCGAACGACAGGAGTTTTTCGGGGCCATCTTCCTGGGTGTCTCACGGGCGTTCGATTCTGTATGGCATGAGGGGCTCCTTTTCAAGCTTCTGGACCTCGGTGTGCCCCTGCCGCATGTCCCCCTCCTACAATCTTACCTCGCCAACAGAAGCTTCCATGTCCGCACGGAGGACTTGTCGGCGCGCCGTCTGGTCAGGGCTGGAGTTCCCCAAGGCTCCGTCCTCGGCCCCATACTCTACATCCTGTATACTGCAGACATGCCGCGGATGGACAGGGTCCATCTTGCCCTCTACGCAGATGATACAGCGCTGTACGCAAGGAGCATGAATGCAGCTCTACTCCAACGACGCATGCAAGCAGCAGCTGACACACTTAGTCAGTGGGCCAGGAGGTGGCGCCTCTGCTTCAATGGGGCTAAGACGCAAGCCCTCCTCATCACGAAGAATCATATTCCAGCTGCTCTACCACAGATCACCATTAGGGGAACCGCCGTACCTTGGGGCACTACAGCAAAGTACCTGGGTGTAACGCTGGATAGATGGCTCACTTGGAGACAACACATCGATGATATAGTCAAAAAGGTCAGGGGTAGAATGACACAGCTCTACCCCTTCCTCAATCCATCAACTGCACTCCCACCTGACCTGGGTGTTGCGATGTATCTGACTCTAATCCGTCCACTCATCGACTACGCCGCTGTGGTTTGGGGAAGACTACAACGACTCCAAAACCGGATCCTACGGCTGGCGTTGCACCTCCCTCGGGACTTCCCGTCGGACGACCTTAACCGAGTCTCGAACATTCCAACTGTTAGAGAGAGGTTTCGCCAGGCTGCACGACTCTTCTACGAGAAGACCATGCAGTCAACAAATCCGCTCCTCCGAGCACTAGGCCACCGTGTGCAGCGTCTCAACGCCACCAGATGGCCACACCTGCTTCGCGACCAATAAGTTGCAAGCACGCCAGGAACGCCGTCCCAGCAGACTGAAAGGACATAAACACAACGAAAGGACAACCCACAAACACCGTCAGCTTGGGGGAATAGCCAACCAGCTTAGACTCCACCGAACAACAGAGACCAATCTGTCTCTGTCAGGCTGAAGCTAGCTAGCTAGAGCGATCAGTTCCACTACTGAAACGTGAAAGGACGTTAGCGTACTGAAGGAAGAGATTAAAACCATGTACTCCATTGAACAACGCGTTTTTTAGGTGATAGAGTACCACAGGTTAGAAGAGAGTCCTACGGCAACAAGGCGAAGTTTTCAAGCGCGATTTGATGTTCCAAAAGGACCCGATGCGGAAACCATTCGTACGCTCTTCGCAAAATTTCAACGAACAGGCAGCGTAACTGATGATCTAGTGGAGCACGTTGGCCACAAGCAAACCGCAGTTACACCTGAAAATATCGCCACAGTTTCTGGAATTATTCGGCGAAATCCAATGTCATCCGTCTGTAGAATTGCAACTGAGACTGGTTTGAAGCGTTCTAGCACGCAGAAAATACTGAGAAAGAGCGTACACATGTTTCAAATGCACCAGACCATACCAGTAAGAGCTGTGCAACAAAGGGTTGCATCTGCTAATCAGATGCTCACAATGATTGATAGAGAAGGATTTGATGTTGGCTGCATCTGGTTTACAGATGAAGCACACTTCCACCTGAATGGATACGTGAATAAGCAGAACTGGCGATTTTGGGGTTCCGAAAAGCCATATTGGTGTGAAGCGAAACCTCTGTATTCTCCTAAAGTTACTGTCAGGGCTGCAGTATGCAGCAGAGGCATTATTGACCCTTTTTTCACTCGAGAAACGGTCACTGGTGCACGTTACATTGCAATTTTGGAACAATTTATCGCCACACAGCAAGCGTTAGAGGATCGACCAGGCAGTGAATGGTTTATGCAAGATGGAGCCCGACCACATCGGACAGAACAAGTGTTTCGCTTTCTTGAGGAATACTTCGGGAATCGAGTCATTGCTTTGGGATATCCCGAATTTACTGGTGCAGGCATGGATTGGCATTCATATTCGCCGGATTTGACTCCCTGTGACTTTTTATTGTGGGGAACACTGAAAGACATAGTCTACCCGAAGCATCCCGCCACGCTGGACGAGCACGAATCGGCGATCTCTGTGGCATGTGAATCCATTTCGGTTGAGACACTGCGAAATGTGATGGCGAATTTCATTCTCGTTTGCGCAACCTCTGCTGTACCAATGGTGACCATTTTGAAAACATTGCGATGTGATCGTTTGCAAAGATTGTATTCATATGATTATTTCACTTATGTATGCTGATATGACCTGTACAGCGTACAGCGCCATCTGTTAGCAGCTTTTGTAACTATTGTTTCGGACTGCTGTGTAGGCTTCTTGCAGCTTTCACAGTGGACGTGCCGTTTGCTGCATTCCTCTATCGATCTTTGTTTTCGAGATGTTTAATGTTGAAATCGGGGAGCCCTTTTCTGGACACCCTGTATATTTCGCGGAAAGACGACAAAGATAAGATAAGATAGATTAGGGCTCGTACAGAAGCATTTTTCCCTCGTTCTGTTTGGGAGTTGTCGTACTAGGCACCCTCCGCCACGCACCGTATGGTGGATTGCGGAGTATGTATGTAGATGTAGATGTAGAAGAGCGGCCAATGTGACGATCTGGCTTTAAGTCGATTCGATAACAAATGACGAAAACGGACGTATTTCTCAGGTTTTTACTATATATGAACACTTTTCAAATTCTTCCGTGCAACTTGGCTGTTAGTCCTCCTTTCATGCAGAATTTTAAGGTCCTAGCTCATGTCCAAGGCACCAAAGCCAGCTAAAAAGTCAATAATCGATAACTATAACTTGAATTGTACTACTTCTTACTGGCTATTACATCAACTTAGAAGCTTCATCTGTGTTCTACTATGATGCTTTTAGTGTCTCCGCATACCGCAGCACGCGAAATAGCTTTGCAGACGATAAGTACAACCGTTTTAGAGAGTAAAGCGCCCAATGTGACGATCTGGCTTTAAGTCGATTCGATAACAAATGACGAAAACGGACGGATTTCTCAGGTTTTTACTAAATATGAACACTTTTCACATTCTCACGTGCAACGCGGCTGCTAGACCTCCTATCTTGCAAAATCTTAAGTTCCTAGCTCATGCCCAAGGCACCAAAGAAGGGTAAAAAGTCAACAATCGATACCTAAAACTTGAATTGTACTACTTCTTACTGGCTATTACATCAACTTGGAAGCTTCATCTGTGTTCTACTATGGTGCTTTTAGTGTCTCCGTATGCCGCAGCACTCGACATAGCTTTGCAGACGATAAGTACAACTGTTTCAGAGAGAAGAGCGGCCAATGTGACGATCTGGCTTTAAGTCGATTCGATAACAAATGTCGAACACGGACGGATTTCCCTGGTTTTTACTACATATGAACACTTTTCACATTCTCCCGTGCAACTCGGCTGCTAGTCCTCCTTTCATGCAGAATCGTAACGTCCTAGCTCATGTCCAAGGCACCAAAGCCAGCTAAAAAGTCAATAATCAATACCTAAAACTGGTATTGTACTAATTCTTACTGGCTATTACATCATCTTAGAAGCTTCATCTGTGTTCTACTATGGTGCTTTTAGTGTCTCCGCAAACCGCAGCACGCGACATAGCTTTCACACGATAAGTACAACCGTTTCAGAGAGAAGAGCGGACAATGTGACGATCTGGCTTTAAGTCGATTCGATAACAAATGACGCAAACGGACGGGTTTCTCAGGTTTTTACTACATATGAACACTTTTCACATTCTCCCGTGCAACTCGGCTGCTAGTCCTCCTTTCATGCAGATTCTTAAGGTCCTAGCTCATGTCCAAGGCACCAAAGAAGGGTAAAAAGTCAACAATCGATACCTAAAACTTGAATTGTACTACTTCTTACTGGCTATTACATCAACTTAAAAGCTTCATCTGTGTTCTACTATGGGGCTTTTAGTGTCTCAGCATACCGCAGCACGCGACATAGCTTTGCAGACGATAAGTACAACCGTTTCAGAGAGAAGAGCGGCCAATGGGACGATCTGGCTTTAAGTCGATTCGATAACAAATGTCGAACACGGACGGATTTCTCTGGTTTTTACTACATATGAACACTTTTCACATTCTCCCGTGCAACTCGGCTGCTAGTCCTCCTTTCATGCAGAATCTTAAGGTCCTAGTTCATGTCCAAGGCACCAAAGCCAGCTAGAAAGTCAATAATCGATACCTAAAACTTGAATTGTACTACTTCTTACTGGCTATTACATCAATTTAGAAACTTCATCTGTGTTCTACTATGGTGCTTTTAGTGTCTCCGCATACCGCAACTCGACACATAGCTTTGCAGATGATAAGTACCACCGGTTGAGAGAGAAGAGCGGCCAATGTGACGATCTGGCTTTAAGTGGATTCGATAACAAATGGCGGAAACGGAAGGATTTCTCAGGTTTTTACTACATATGAACATTTTCCACATTCTCCAGTGCAACTCTGCTGCTAGTCCTCCTTTCATGCAGAATCTTAAGGTCCTAGCTCATGTTCAAGTCACCAAAGCAAGATAAGAAGTCAATAATCGATACCTATAACATGAATTCTACTACTTGTTACTGGCTATTATATCAGCTTAGAAGCTTCATCTGTGTTCTACTATGGTGCTTTTAGTGTCTCCGCATACCGCAGCACGCGACATAGCTTTGCAGACGATAAGTACAACCGTTTCAGAGAGAAGAGCGTCCAATGTGACGATCTGGCCTTAAGTCGATTCGATAACAAATGGCGGAAACGGACGGATTTCTTAGGTTTTTACTACATATGAACACTTTTCACATTCTCCCGTGTAACTGGGCTGCTAGTCCTCCTTTCGTGCAGAATCATAAGGTCCTAGCTCATGTCCAAGGTACCAAAGCCAGCTGATAAGTCAATAATCGATACCTATAACTTGAATTGTACTACTTCTTACTGGCTATTACATCAGCTTAGAAGCTTCATCTGTGTTCTACTATGGTGCTTTTAGTGTCTCCGCATACCGCAGCACGCGACATAGCTTTGCAGACGATAAGTACAACCGTTTCAGAGAGAAGAGCGGCCAATGTGACTATCTGGCTTTAAGTCGATTCGATAACAAATTGCGGAAACGGACGGATTTCTTAGGTTTTTACTACATATGAACACTTTTCACATTCTCCCGTGCAACTCGGCTGCTAGTCCTCCTTTCATGCAGAATCTTAAGGTCCTAGCTCATGTCCAAGGCACCAAAGAAGGGTAAAAAGTCAACAATCGATACCTAAAACTTGAATTGTACTACTTCTTACTGGCTATTACATCAACTTAAAAGCTTCATCTGTGTTCTACTATGGGGCTTTTAGTGTCTCAGCATACCGCAGCAAGCGACATAGCTTTGCAGACGATAAGTACAACCGTTTCAGAGAGAAGAGCGGCCAATGTGACGATCTGGCTTTAAGTCGATTCGATAACAAATGTCGAACACGGACGGATTTCTCTGGTTTTTACTACATATGAACACTTTTCACATTCTCCCGTGCAACTCGGCTGCTAGTCCTCCTTTCATGCAGAATCTTAAGGTCCTAGTTCATGTCCAAGGCACCAAAGCCAGCTAGAAAGTCAATAATCGATACCTAAAACTTGAATTGTACTACTTCTTACTGGCTATTACATCAATTTAGAAACTTCATCTGTGTTCTACTATGGTGCTATTAGTGTCTCCGCATACAGCAGCGCTCGACATAGCTTTGCAGACAATAAGTACAACCGTTTCAGAGAGAAGAGCGGCCAATGTGACGATCTGGCTTTAAGTCGATTCGATAACAAATGTCGAACACGGACGGATTTCTCAGGCTTTTACTACATATGAACACTTTTCACATTCTCCCGTGCAACTCGTCTGCTAGTCCTCCATTAATGAAGAATCTTAAGGTCCTAGCTCATGTCCAAGGCACCAAAGACAGCTAAAAAGTCAATAATCGATACCTAAAACTAGAATTTTACTACTTCTTACTGGCTATTACATCAACTTGGAAGCTTCATCTGTGTTCTACTATGGTGCTTTTAGTGTCTCCACATACCGCAGCACGCGACATAGCTTTGCAGACGATAAGTACAACCGTTTCAGAGAGAAGAGCGGCCAATGTGACGATCTGGCTTTAAGTCGATTCGATAACAAATGACCAAAACGGACGGATTTCTCAGGTTTTTACTATATATGAACACTTTTCACATTCTTCCGTGCAACTTGGCTGTTAATCGTCCTTTCATGCAGAATTTTAAGGTCCTAGCTCATGTCCAAGGCACCAAAGCCAGCTAAAAAGTCAATAATCGATACATATAACTTGAATTGTACTTCTTCTTACTGGCTATTAGATCAACTTAGAAGCTTCATGTGTGTTCTACTATGGTGCTTTTAGTGTCTCCGCATACCGCAGCACGCGACATAGCTTTGCAGACGATAAGTACAACCGTTTTAGAGAGTAGAGCGCCCAACGTGACGATCTGGCTTTAAGTCGATTCGATAACAAATGAGGAAAACGGACGGATTTCTCAGGTTTTTACTACATATGAACACTTTTCACATTCTCCCGTGCAACTCGGCTGCTAGTCCTCCTTTCATGCAGAATCTTAAGGTTCTAGCAATGTCCAAGGCACCAAAGCCAGCTAAAAAGTCAATAATCGATACCTGAAACGTGAATTGTACTACTTCTTACTGGCTATTACATCTACTTGGCAGCTTCATCTGTGTCCTACTGTGGTGCTTTTAGTGTCTCCACATACCGCAGCCCGCGACATAGCGTTGCAGACGATAAGTACAACCGTTTCAGAGAGAAAGGCGGGAGGCCCTGACCAGCTCACAAATGAAATACTGCGACAGATGCCACCAGCAGCCACAGAACACCTGGCTCGACTTTTCAACAACATTCTCCGCACTGGACACTATCCTCAAGCATGGAAACATGCGGAGGTAGTGCCCATCCAGAAGCCTGGGAAGGACCCTCGTTTACCAAGTAGCTACAGGCCTATCAGCTTACTACCAGCGGTCAGCAAGGTCTTTGAAAGACTTTATCTCAGACGCTTACGACGTCACATTCAGGAAGAACGTCTACTGCCGGACGAACAATGTGGTTTTCGCCCTGGTCATGCAACAACGCACCAACTGCTTCGACTAGTCGAAGAGGCCCTTGATGCCATCGAACGACAGGAGTTTTTCGGGGCCATCTTCCTGGGTGTCTCACGGGCGTTCGATTCTGTATGGCATGAGGGGCTCCTTTTCAAGCTTCTGGACCTCGGTGTGCCCCTGCCGCATGTCCCCCTCCTACAATCTTACCTCGCCAACAGAAGCTTCCATGTCCGCACGGAGGACTTGTCGGCGCGCCGTCTGGTCAGGGCTGGAGTTCCCCAAGGCTCCGTCCTCGGCCCCATACTCTACATCCTGTATACTGCAGACATGCCGCGGATGGACAGGGTCCATCTTGCCCTCTACGCAGATGATACAGCGCTGTACGCAAGGAGCATGAATGCAGCTCTACTCCAACGACGCATGCAAGCAGCAGCTGACACACTTAGTCAGTGGGCCAGGAGGTGGCGCCTCTGCTTCAATGGGGCTAAGACGCAAGCCCTCCTCATCACGAAGAATCATATTCCAGCTGCTCTACCACAGATCACCATTAGGGGAACCGCCGTACCTTGGGGCACTACAGCAAAGTACCTGGGTGTAACGCTGGATAGAGGGCTCACTTGGAGACAACACATCGATGATATAGTCAAAAAGGTCAGGGGTAGAATGACACAGCTCTACCCCTTCCTCAATCCATCAACTGCACTCCCACCTGACCTGGGTGTTGCGATGTATCTGACTCTAATCCGTCCACTCATCGACTACGCCGCTGTGGTTTGGGGAAGACTACAACGACTCCAAAACCGGATCCTACGGCTGGCGTTGCACCTCCCTCGGGACTTCCCGTCGGACGACCTTAACCGAGTCTCGAACATTCCAACTGTTAGAGAGAGGTTTCGCCAGGCTGCACGACTCTTCTACGAGAAGACCATGCAGTCAACAAATCCGCTCCTCCGAGCACTAGGCCACCGTGTGCAGCGTCTCAACGCCACCAGATGGCCACACCTGCTTCGCGACCAATAAGTTGCAAGCACGCCAGGAACGCCGTCCCAGCAGACTGAAAGGACATAAACACAACGAAAGGACAACCCACAAACACCGTCAGCTTGGGGGAATAGCCAACCAGCTTAGACTCCACCGAACAACAGAGACCAATCTGTCTCTGTCAGGCTGAAGCTAGCTAGCTAGAGCGATCAGTTCCACTACTGAAACGTGAAAGGACGTTAGCGTACTGAAGGAAGAGATTAAAACCATGTACTCCATTGAACAACGCGTTTTTTAGGTGATAGAGTACCACAGGTTAGAAGAGAGTCCTACGGCAACAAGGCGAAGTTTTCAAGCGCGATTTGATGTTCCAAAAGGACCCGATGCGGAAACCATTCGTACGCTCTTCGCAAAATTTCAACGAACAGGCAGCGTAACTGATGATCTAGTGGAGCACGTTGGCCACAAGCAAACCGCAGTTACACCTGAAAATATCGCCACAGTTTCTGGAATTATTCGGCGAAATCCAATGTCATCCGTCTGTAGAATTGCAACTGAGACTGGTTTGAAGCGTTCTAGCACGCAGAAAATACTGAGAAAGAGCGTACACATGTTTCAAATGCACCAGACCATACCAGTAAGAGCTGTGCAACAAAGGGTTGCATCTGCTAATCAGATGCTCACAATGATTGATAGAGAAGGATTTGATGTTGGCTGCATCTGGTTTACAGATGAAGCACACTTCCACCTGAATGGATACGTGAATAAGGAGAACTGGCGATTTTGGGGTTCCGAAAAGCCATATTGGTGTGAAGCGAAACCTCTGTATTCTCCTAAAGTTACTGTCAGGGCTGCAGTATGCAGCAGAGGCATTATTGACCCTTTTTTCACTCGAGAAACGGTCACTGGTGCACGTTACATTGCAATTTTGGAACAATTTATCGCCACACAGCAAGCGTTAGAGGATCGACCAGGCAGTGAATGGTTTATGCAAGATGGAGCCCGACCACATCGGACAGAACAAGTGTTTCGCTTTCTTGAGGAATACTTCGGGAATCGAGTCATTGCTTTGGGATATCCCGAATTTACTGGTGCAGGCATGGATTGGCATCCATATTCGCCGGATTTGACTCCCTGTGACTTTTTATTGTGGGGAACACTGAAAGACATAGTCTACCCGAAGCATCCCGCCACGCTGGACGAGCACGAATCGGCGATCTCTGTGGCATGTGAATCCATTTCGGTTGAGACACTGCGAAATGTGATGGCGAATTTCATTCTCGTTTGCGCAACCTCTGCTGTACCAATGGTGACCATTTTGAAAACATTGCGATGTGATCGTTTGCAAAGATTGTTTTCATATGATTATTTCACTTATGTATGCTGATATGAGCTGTACAGCGTACAGCGCCATCTGTTAGCAGCTTTTGTAACTATTGTTTCGGACTGCTGTGTAGGCTTCTTGCAGCTTTCACAGTGGACGTGCCGTTTGCTGCATTCCTCTATCGATCTTTGTTTTCGAGATGTTTAATGTTGAAATCGGGGAGCCCTTTTCTGGACACCCTGTATATTTCGCGGAAAGACGACAAAGATAAGATAAGATAGATTAGGGCTCGTACAGAAGCATTTTTCCCTCGTTCTGTTTGGGAGTTGTCGTACTAGGCACCCTCCGCCACGCACCGTATGGTGGATTGCGGAGTATGTATGTAGATGTAGATGTAGAAGAGCGGCCAATGTGACGATCTGGCTTTAAGTCGATTCGATAACAAATGACGAAAACGGACGTATTTCTCAGGTTTTTACTATATATGAACACTTTTCAAATTCTTCCGTGCAACTTGGCTGTTAGTCCTCCTTTCATGCAGAATTTTAAGGTCCTAGCTCATGTCCAAGGCACCAAAGCCAGCTAAAAAGTCAATAATCGATAACTATAACTTGAATTGTACTACTTCTTACTGGCTATTACATCAACTTAGAAGCTTCATCTGTGTTCTACTATGATGCTTTTAGTGTCTCCGCATACCGCAGCACGCGAAATAGCTTTGCAGACGATAAGTACAACCGTTTTAGAGAGTAGAGCGCCCAATGTGACGATCTGGCTTTAAGTCGATTCGATAACAAATGACGAAAACGGACGGATTTCTCAGGTTTTTACTAAATATGAACACTTTTCACATTCTCACGTGCAACGCGGCTGCTAGACCTCCTATCTTGCAAAATCTTAAGTTCCTAGCTCATGCCCAAGGCACCAAAGAAGGGTAAAAAGTCAACAATCGATACCTAAAACTTGAATTGTACTACTACTTACTGGCTATTACATCAACTTGGAAGCTTCATCTGTGTTCTACTATGGTGCTTTTAGTGTCTCCGTATGCCGCAGCACTCGACATAGCTTTGCAGACGATAAGTACAACTGTTTCAGAGAGAAGAGCGGCCAATGTGACGATCTGGCTTTAAGTCGATTCGATAACAAATGTCGAACACGGACGGATTTCCCTGGTTTTTACTACATATGAACACTTTTCACATTCTCCCGTGCAACTCGGCTGCTAGTCCTCCTTTCATGCAGAATCGTAAGGTCCTAGCTCATGTCCAAGGCACCAAAGCCAGCTAAAAAGTCAATAATCAATACCTAAAACTGGTATTGTACTAATTCTTACTGGCTATTACATCATCTTAGAAGCTTCATCTGTGTTCTACTATGGTGCTTTTAGTGTCTCCGCAAACCGCAGCACGCGACATAGCTTTCACACGATAAGTACAACCGTTTCAGAGAGAAGAGCGGACAATGTGACGATCTGGCTTTAAGTCGATTCGATAACAAATAACGCAAACGGACGGGTTTCTCAGGTTTTTACTACATATGAACACTTTTCACTTTCTCCCGTGCAACTCGGCTGCTAGTCCTCCTTTCATGCAGATTCTTAAGTTCCTAGCTCATGTCCAAGGCACCAAAGAAGGGTAAAAAGTCAACAATCGATACCTAAAACTTGAATTGTACTACTTCTTACTGGCTATTACATCAACTTAAAAGCTTCATCTGTGTTCTACTATGGGGCTTTTAGTGTCTCAGCATACCGCAGCACGCGACATAGCTTTGCAGACGATAAGTACAACCGCTTCAGAGAGAAGAGCGGCCAATGTGACGATCTGGCTTTAAGTCGATTCGATAACAAATGTCGAACACGGACGGATTTCTCTCGTTTTTACTACATATGAACACTTTTCACATTCTCCCGTGCAACTCGGCTGCTAGTCCTCCTTTCATGCAGAATCTTAAGGTCCTAGTTCATGTCCAAGGCACCAAAGCCAGCTAGAAAGTCAATAATCGATACCTAAAACTTGAATTGTACTACTTCTTACTGGCTATTACATCAATTTAGAAACTTCATCTGTGTTCTACTATGGTGCTTTTAGTGTCTCCGCATACCGCAGCTCGACACATAGCTTTGCAGATGATAAGTACCACCGGTTGAGAGAGAAGAGCGGCCAATGTGACGATCTGGCTTTAAGTGGATTCGATAACAAATGGCGGAAACGGAAGGATTTCTCAGGCTTTTACTACATATGAACACTTTTCACATTCTCCCGTGCAACTCGTCTGCTAGTCCTCCATTAATGAAGAATCTTAAGGTCCTAGCTCATGTCCAAGGCACCAAAGACAGCTAAAAAGTCAATAATCGATACCTAAAACTAGAATTTTACTACTTCTTACTGGCTATTACATCAACTTGGAAGCTTCATCTGTGTTCTACTATGGTGCTTTTAGTGTCTCCACATACCGCAGCACGCGACATAGCTTTGCAGACGATAAGTACAACCGTTTCAGAGAGAAGAGCGGCCAATGTGACGATCTGGCTTTAAGTCGATTCGATAACAAATTGCGGAAACGGACGGATTTCTTAGGTTTTTACTACATATGAACACTTTTCACATTCTCCCGTGCAACTCGGCTGCTAGTCCTCCTTTCATGTAGAATCTTAAGGTCCTAGCTCATGTCCAAGGCACCATAGAAGGGTAAAAAGTCAACAATCGATACCTAAAACTTGAATTGTACTACTTCTTACTGGCTATTACATCAACTTAAAAGCTTCATCTGTTTTCTACTATGGGGCTTTTAGTGTCTCAGCATACCGCAGCACGCGACATAGCTTTGCAGACGATAAGTACAACCGTTTCAGAGAGAAGAGCGGCCAATGTGACGATCTGGCTTTAAGTCGATTCGATAACAAATGTCGAACACGGACGGATTTCTCTGGTTTTTACTACATATGAACACTTTTCACATTCTCCCGTGCAACTCGGCTGCTAGTCCTCCTTTCATGCAGAATCTTAAGGTCCTAGTTCATGTCCAAGGCACCAAAGCCAGCTAGAAAGTCAATAATCGATACCTAAAACTTGAATTGTACTACTTCTTACTGGCTATTACATCAATTTAGAAACTTCATCTGTGTTCTACTATGGTGCTTTTAGTGTCTCCGCATACCGCAGCTCGACACATAGCTTTGCAGATGATAAGTACCACCGGTTGAGAGAGAAGAGCGGCCAATGTGACGATCTGGCTTTAAGTGGATTCGATAACAAATGGCGGAAACGGAAGGATTTCTCAGGTTTTTACTACATATGAACATTTTCCACATTCTCCAGTGCAACTCTGCTGCTAGTCCTCCTTTCATGCAGAATCTTAAGGTCCTAGCTCATGTTCAAGTCACCAAAGCAAGCTAAGAAGTCAATAATCGATACCTATAACATGAATTCTACTACTTGTTACTGCCTATTATATCAGCTTAGAAGCTTCATCTGTGTTCTACTATGGTGCTTTTAGTGTCTCCGCATACCGCAGCACGCGACATAGCTTTGCAGACGATAAGTACAACCGTTTCAGAGAGAAGAGCGGCCAATGTGACGATCTGGCTTTAAGTCGATTCGATAACAAATTGCGGAAACGGACGGATTTCTTAGGTTTTTACTACATATGAACACTTTTCACATTCTCCCGTGCAACTCGGCTGCTAGTCCTCCTTTCATGTAGAATCTTATGGTCCTAGCTCAAGTCCAAGGCACCATAGAAGGGTAAAAAGTCAACAATCGATACCTAAAACTTGAATTGTACTACTTCTTACTGGCTATTACATCAACTTAAAAGCTTCATCTGTTTTCTACTATGGGGCTTTTAGTGTCTCAGCATACCGCAGCACGCGACATAGCTTTGCAGACGATAAGTACAACCGTTTCAGAGAGAAGAGCGCCCAATGTGACGATCTGGCTTTAAGTCGATTCGATAACAAATGTCGAACACGGACGGATTTCTCTGGTTTTTACTACATATGAACACTTTTCACATTCTCCCGTGCAACTCGGCTGCTAGTCCTCCTTTCATGCAGAATCTTAAGGTCCTAGCTCATGTCCAAGGCACCAAAGAAGGGTAAAAAGTCAACAATCGATACCTAAAACTTGAATTGTACTACTTCTTACAGGCTATTACATCAACTTAAAAGCTTCATCTGTGTTCTACTATGGGGCTTTTAGTGTCTCAGCATACCGCAGCACGCGACATAGCTTTGCAGACGA
This sequence comes from Schistocerca gregaria, assembly GCF_023897955.1. Classification (NCBI taxonomy): domain Eukaryota; kingdom Metazoa; phylum Arthropoda; class Insecta; order Orthoptera; family Acrididae; genus Schistocerca; species Schistocerca gregaria. The sequence continues at coordinate 1,229,432 of NW_026061708.1, forward strand.
TAAGTACAACCGTTTCAGAGAGAAGAGCGGCCAATGTGACGATCTGGCTTTAAGTCGATTCGATAACAAATGTTGAACACGGACGGATTTCTCTGGTTTTTACTACATATGAACACTTTTCACATTCTCCCGTGCAACTCGGCTGCTAGTCCTCCTTTCATGCAGATTCTTAAGGTCCTAGCTCATGTCCAAGGCACCAAAGAAGGGTAAAAAGTCAACAATCGATACCTAAAACTTGAATTGTACTACTTCTTACTGGCTATTACATCAACTTAAAAGCTTCATCTGTGTTCTACTATGGGGCTTTTAGTGTCTCAGCATACCGCAGCACGCGACATAGCTTTGCAGACGATAAGTACAACCGTTTCAGAGAGAAGAGCGGCCAATGTGACGATCTGGCTTTAAGTCGATTCGATAACAAATGTCGAACACGGACGGATTTCTCTGGTTTTTACTACATATGAACACTTTTCACATTCTCCCGTGCAACTCGGCTGCTAGTCCGCCTTTCATGCAGAATCTTAAGGTCCTAGTTCATGTCCAAGGCACCAAAGCCAGCTAGAAAGTCAATAATCGATACCTAAAACTTGAATTGTACTACTTCTTACTGGCTATTACATCAATTTAGAAACTTCATCTGTGTTCTACTATGGTGCTTTTAGTGTCTCCGCATACCGCAGCTCGACACATAGCTTTGCAGATGATAAGTACCACCGGTTGAGAGAGAAGAGCGGCCAATGTGACGATCTGGCTTTAAGTGGAATCGATAACAAATGGCGGAAACGGAAGGATTTCTCAGGTTTTTACTACATATGAACATTTTCCACATTCTCCAGTGCAACTCTGCTGCTAGTCCTCCTTTCATGCAGAATCTTAAGGTCCTAGCTCATGTTCAAGTCACCAAAGCAAGCTAAGAAGTCAACAATCGATACCTATAACATGAATTCTACTACTTGTTACTGGCTATTATATCAGCTTAGAAGCTTCATCTGTGTTCTACTATGGTGCTTTTAGTGTCTCCGCATACCGCAGCACGCGACATAGCTTTGCAGACGATAAGTACAACCGTTTCAGAGAGAAGAGCGTCCAATGTGACGATCTGGCCTTAAGTCGATTCGATAACAAATGGCGGAAACGGACGGATTTCTTAGGTTTTTACTACATATGAACACTTTTCACATTCTCCCGTGTAACTGGGCTGCTAGTCCTCCTTTCGTGCAGAATCATAAGGTCGTAGCTCATGTCCAAGGTACCAAAGCCAGCTGATAAGTCAATAATCGATACCTAAAACTTGAATTGTACTACTTCTTACTGGCTATTACATCAGCTTAGAGCTTCATCTGTGTTCTACTATGGTGCTTTTAGTGTCTCCGCATACCGCAGCACGCGACATAGCTTTGCAGACGATAAGTACAACCGTTTCAGAGAGAAGAGCGGCCAATGTGACGATCTGGCTTTAAGTCGATTCGATAACAAATTGCGGAAACGGACGGATTTCTCTGGTTTTTACTACATATGAACACTTTTCACATTCTCCCGTGCAACTCGGCTGCTAGTCCTCCTTTCATGCAGAATCTTAAGGTCCTAGCTCATGTCCAAGGCTCCAAAGCCAGCTAAAAAGTCAATAATCAATACCTAATACTTGAATTGTACTACTTCTTACTGACTATTACATCAACTTAGAAGCTTCATCTGTGTTCTACTATGGTGCTTTTAGTGTCTCCGCATGCCGCAGCACTCGACATAGCTTTGCAGACGATAAGTACAAGCGTTTCAGAGAGAAGAGCGGCCAATGTGACGATCTGGCTTTAAGTCGATTCGATAACAAATGTCGAACACGGACGGATTTCTCTGGTTTTTACTACATATGAACACTTTTCACATTCTCCCGTGCAACTCGGCTGCTAGTCCTCCTTTCATGCGGAATCATAAGGTCCTAGCTCATGTCCAAGGTACCAAAGCCAGCTAAAAAGTCAATAATCGATACCTATAACTTGAATTCTACTACTTCTTACTGGATATTACATCAACTTAGAAGCTTCATCTGTGTTCTAGTATGGGGCTTTTAGTGTCTCCGCATGCCGCAGCACTCAAAATAGCTTTGCAGACGATAAGTACAACCGTTTCAGAGAAGAGCGGCCAATGTGACGATCTGGCTTTAAGTCGATTCGATAACAAATGTCGAAAACGGACGGATTTCTCAGGTTTTTACTACATATGAACACTTTTCACATTCTCCCTTGCAACTCGGCTGCTAGTCCTCCTTTCATGCAGAATCTTAAGGTCCTAGCTCATGTCCAACGCACCAAAGAATGGTAAAAAGTCAACAATCGATACCTAAAACTTGAATTGTACTACTTCTTACTGGCTATTACATCAACTTAAAAGCTTCATCTGTGTTTACTATGGGGCTTTTAGTGTCTCAGCATACCGCAGCACGCGACATAGCTTTGCAGACGATAAGTACAACCGTTTCAGAGAGAAGAGCGTCCAATGTGACGATCTGGCTTTAAGTCGATTCGATAACAAATGTCGAACACGGACGGATTTCTCTGGTTTTTACTACATATGAACACTTTTCACATTCTCCCGTGCAACTCGGCTGCTAGTCCTCCTTTCATGCAGAATCTTAAGGTCCTTGCTCATGTCCAAGGCTCCAAAGCCAGCTAAAAAGTCAATAATCAATACCTAATACTTGAATTGTACTACTTCTTACTATTACATCAACTTAGAAGCTTCATCTGTGTTCTACTATGGTGCTTTTAGTGTCTCCGCATGCCGCAGCACTCGACATAGCTTTGCAGACGATAAGTACAAGCGTTTCAGAGAGAAGAGCGGCCAATGTGACGATCTGGCTTTAAGTCGATTCGATAACAAATGTCGAACACGGACGGATTTCTCTGGTTTTTACTACATATTAAAACTTTTCACATTCTCCCGTGCAACTCGGCTGCTAGTCCTCCTTTCATGCGGAATCATAAGGTCCTAGCTCATGTCCAAGGTACCAAAGCCCGCTAAAAAGTCAATAATCGATACCTATAACTTGAATTCTACTACTTCTTACTGGATATTACATCAACTTAGAAGCTTCATCTGTGTTCTACTATGGGGCTTTTAGTGTCTCCGCATGCCGCAGCACTCAAAATAGCTTTGCAGACGATAAGTACAACCGTTTCAGAGAGAAGAGCGGCAAATGTGACGATCTGGCTTTAAGTCGATTCGATAACAAATGTCGAAAACGGACGGATTTCTCTGGTTTTTACTACATATGAACACTTTTCACATTCTCCCTTGCAACTCGGCTGCTAGTCCTCCGTTCATGCAGGATCTTAAGGTCCTAGCTCATGTCCAAGGCACCAAGGAAGGGTAAAAAGTCAACAATCGATACCTAAAACTTGAATTGTACTACTTCTTACTGGCTATTACATCAACTTAAAAGCTTCATCTGTGTTCTACTATGGGGCTTTTAGTGTCTCAGCATACCGCAGCACGCGACATAGCTTTGCAGACGATAAGTACAACCGTTTCAGAGAGAAGAGCGGCCAATGTGACGATCTGGCTTTAAGTCGATTCGATAACAAATGTCGAACACGGACGGATTTCTCAGGTTTTTACTACATATGAACACTTTTCACATTCACCCGTGCAACTCGGCTGCTAGTCCTCCTTTCATGCAGAATCTTAAGGTCCTAGCTCATGTCCAAGGCTCCAAAGCCCGCTAAAAAGTCAATAATCAATACCTAATACTTGAATTTTACTTCTTCTTACTGACTATTACATCAACTTAGAAGCTTCATCTGTGTTCTACTATGGTGCTTTTAGTGTCTCCGCATGCCGCAGCACTCGACATAGCTTTGCAGACGATAAGTACAAGCGTTTCAGAGAGAAGAGCGGCCAATGTGACGATCTGGCTTTAAGTCGATTCGATAACAAATGTCGAACACGGACGGATTTCTCTGGTTTTTACTACATATGAACACTTTTCACATTCTCCCGTGCAACTCGGCTGCTAGTCCTCCTTTCATGCGGAATCATAAGGTCCTATCTCATGTCCAAGGTACCAAAGCCAGCTAAAAAGTCAATAATCGATACCTATAACTTGAATTCTACTACTTCTTACTGGATATTACATCAACTTAGAAGCTTCATCTGTGTTCTAGTATGGGGCTTTTAGTGTCTACGCATGCCGCAGCACTCAAAATAGCTTTGCAGACGATAAGTACAACCGTTTCGGAGAGAAGAGCGGCCAATGTGACGATCTGGCTTTAAGTCGATTCGATAACAAATGTCGAACACGGACGGATTTCTCAGGTTTTTACTACATATGAACACTTTTCACATTCACCCGTGCAACTCGGCTGCTAGTCCTCCTTTCATGCAGAATCTTAAGGTCCTAGCTCATGTCCAAGGCTCCAAAGCCCGCTAAAAAGTCAATAATCAATACCTAATACTTGAATTTTACTTCTTCTTACTGACTATTACATCAACTTAGAAGCTTCATCTGTGTTCTACTATGGTGCTTTTAGTGTCTCCGCATGCCGCAGCACTCGACATAGCTTTGCAGACGATAAGTACAAGCGTTTCAGAGAGAAGAGCGGCCAATGTGACGATCTGGCTTTAAGTCGATTCGATAACAAATGTCGAACACGGACGGATTTCTCTGGTTTTTACTACATATGAACACTTTTCACATTCTCCCGTGCAACTCGGCTGCTAGTCCTCCTTTCATGCGGAATCATAAGGTCCTATCTCATGTCCAAGGTACCAAAGCCAGCTAAAAAGTCAATAATCGATACCTATAACTTGAATTCTACTACTTCTTACTGGATATTACATCAACTTAGAAGCTTCATCTGTGTTCTAGTACGGGGCGTTTAGTGTCTACGCATGCCGCAGCACTCAAAATAGCTTTGCAGACGATAAGTACAACCGTTTCGGAGAGAAGAGCGGCCAATGTGACGATCTGGCTTTAAGTCGATTCGATAACAAATTGCGGAAACGGACGGATTTCTTAGGTTTTTACTACATATGAACACTTTTCACATTCTCCCGTGCAACTCGGCTGCTAGTCCTCCTTTCATGCAGAATCTTAAGGTCCTAGCTCATGTCCAAGGCACCAAAGAAGGGTAAAAAGTCAACAATCGATACCTAAAACTTGAATTGTACTACTTCTTACTGGCTATTACATCAACTTAAAAGCTTCATCTGTGTTCTACTATGGGGCTTTTAGTGTCTCAGCATACCGCAGCACGCGACATAGCTTTGCAGACGATAAGTACAACCGTTTCAGAGAGAAGAGCGCCCAATGTGACGATCTGGCTTTAAGTCGATTCGATAACAAATGTCGAACACGGACGGATTTCTCTGGTTTTTACTACATATGAACACTTTTCACATTCTCCCGTGCAACTCGGCTGCTAGTCCTCCTTTCATGCAGAATCTTAAGGTCCTAGCTCATGTCCAAGGCACCAAAGAAGGGTAAAAAGTCAACAATCGATACCTAAAACTTGAATTGTACTACTTCTTACAGGCTATTACATCAACTTAAAAGCTTCATCTGTGTTCTACTATGGGGCTTTTAGTGTCTCAGCATACCGCAACACGCGACATAGCTTTGCAGACGATAAGTACAACCGTTTCAGAGAGAAGAGCGGCCAATGTGACGATCTGGCTTTAAGTCGATTCGATAACAAATGTCGAACACGGACGGATTTCTCTGGTTTTTACTACATATGAACACTTTTCACATTCTCCCGTGCAACTCGGCTGCTAGTCCTCCTTTCATGCAGAATCTTAAGGTCCTAGCTCATGTCCAAGGCTCCAAAGCCAGCTAAAAAGTCAATAATCAATACCTAATACTTGAATTGTACTACTTCTTACTGACTATTACATCAACTTAGAAGCTTCATCTGTGTTCTACTATGGTGCTTTTAGTGTCTCCGCATGCCGCAGCACTCGACATAGCTTTGCAGACGATAAGTACAAGCGTTTCAGAGAGAAGAGCGGCCAATGTGACGATCTGGCTTTAAGTCGATTCGATAACAAATGTCGAACACGGACGGATTTCTCTGGTTTTTACTACATATGAACACTTTTCACATTCTCCCGTGCAACTCGGCTGCTAGTCCTCCTTTCATGCAGAATCTTAAGGTCCTAGCTCATGTCCAAGGCACCAAAGAAGGGTAAAAAGTCAACAATCGATACCTAAAACTTGAATTGTACTACTTCTTACAGGCTATTACATCAACTTAAAAGCTTCATCTGTGTTCTACTATGGGGCTTTTAGTGTCTCAGCATACCGCAGCACGCGACATAGCTTTGCAGACGATAAGTACAACCGTTTCAGAGAGAAGAGCGGCCAATGTGACGATCTGGCTTTAAGTCGATTCGATAACAAATGTTGAACACGGACGGATTTCTCTGGTTTTTACTACATATGAACACTTTTCACATTCTCCCGTGCAACTCGGCTGCTAGTCCTCCTTTCATGCAGATTCTTAAGGTCCTAGCTCATGTCCAAGGCACCAAAGAAGGGTAAAAAGTCAACAATCGATACCTAAAACTTGAATTGTACTACTTCTTACTGGCTATTACATCAACTTAAAAGCTTCATCTGTGTTCTACTATGGGGCTTTTAGTGTCTCAGCATACCGCAGCACGCGACATAGCTTTGCAGACGATAAGTACAACCGTTTCAGAGAGAAGAGCGGCCAATGTGACGATCTGGCTTTAAGTCGATTCGATAACAAATGTCGAACACGGACGGATTTCTCTGGTTTTTACTACATATGAACACTTTTCACATTCTCCCGTGCAACTCGGCTGCTAGTCCGCCTTTCATGCAGAATCTTAAGGTCCTAGTTCATGTCCAAGGCACCAAAGCCAGCTAGAAAGTCAATAATCGATACCTAAAACTTGAATTGTACTACTTCTTACTGGCTATTACATCAATTTAGAAACTTCATCTGTGTTCTACTATGGTGCTTTTAGTGTCTCCGCATACCGCAGCTCGACACATAGCTTTGCAGATGATAAGTACCACCGGTTGAGAGAGAAGAGCGGCCAATGTGACGATCTGGCTTTAAGTGGAATCGATAACAAATGGCGGAAACGGAAGGATTTCTCAGGTTTTTACTACATATGAACATTTTCCACATTCTCCAGTGCAACTCTGCTGCTAGTCCTCCTTTCATGCAGAATCTTAAGGTCCTAGCTCATGTTCAAGTCACCAAAGCAAGCTAAGAAGTCAACAATCGATACCTATAACATGAATTCTACTACTTGTTACTGGCTATTATATCAGCTTAGAAGCTTCATCTGTGTTCTACTATGGTGCTTTTAGTGTCTCCGCATACCGCAGCACGCGACATAGCTTTGCAGACGATAAGTACAACCGTTTCAGAGAGAAGAGCGTCCAATGTGACGATCTGGCCTTAAGTCGATTCGATAACAAATGGCGGAAACGGACGGATTTCTTAGGTTTTTACTACATATGAACACTTTTCACATTCTCCCGTGTAACTGGGCTGCTAGTCCTCCTTTCGTGCAGAATCATAAGGTCGTAGCTCATGTCCAAGGTACCAAAGCCAGCTGATAAGTCAATAATCGATACCTAAAACTTGAATTGTACTACTTCTTACTGGCTATTACATCAGCTTAGAGCTTCATCTGTGTTCTACTATGGTGCTTTTAGTGTCTCCGCATACCGCAGCACGCGACATAGCTTTGCAGACGATAAGTACAACCGTTTCAGAGAGAAGAGCGGCCAATGTGACGATCTGGCTTTAAGTCGATTCGATAACAAATTGCGGAAACGGACGGATTTCTTAGGTTTTTACTACATATGAACACTTTTCACATTCTCCCGTGCAACTCGGCTGCTAGTCCTCCTTTCATGCAGAATCTTAAGGTCCTAGCTCATGTCCAAGGCACCAAAGAAGGGTAAAAAGTCAACAATCGATACCTAAAACTTGAATTGTACTACTTCTTACTGGCTATTACATCAACTTAAAAGCTTCATCTGTGTTCTACTATGGGGCTTTTAGTGTCTCAGCATACCGCAGCACGCGACATAGCTTTGCAGACGATAAGTACAACCGTTTCAGAGAGAAGAGCGCCCAATGTGACGATCTGGCTTTAAGTCGATTCGATAACAAATGTCGAACACGGACGGATTTCTCTGGTTTTTACTACATATGAACACTTTTCACATTCTCCCGTGCAACTCGGCTGCTAGTCCTCCTTTCATGCAGAATCTTAAGGTCCTAGCTCATGTCCAAGGCACCAAAGAAGGGTAAAAAGTCAACAATCGATACCTAAAACTTGAATTGTACTACTTCTTACAGGCTATTACATCAACTTAAAAGCTTCATCTGTGTTCTACTATGGGGCTTTTAGTGTCTCAGCATACCGCAGCACGCGACATAGCTTTGCAGACGATAAGTACAACCGTTTCAGAGAGAAGAGCGGCCAATGTGACGATCTGGCTTTAAGTCGATTCGATAACAAATGTCGAACACGGACGGATTTCTCTGGTTTTTACTACATATGAACACTTTTCACATTCTCCCGTGCAACTCGGCTGCTAGTCCTCCTTTCATGCAGAATCTTAAGGTCCTAGCTCATGTCCAAGGCTCCAAAGCCAGCTAAAAAGTCAATAATCAATACCTAATACTTGAATTGTACTACTTCTTACTGACTATTACATCAACTTAGAAGCTTCATCTGTGTTCTACTATGGTGCTTTTAGTGTCTCCGCATGCCGCAGCACTCGACATAGCTTTGCAGACGATAAGTACAAGCGTTTCAGAGAGAAGAGCGGCCAATGTGACGATCTGGCTTTAAGTCGATTCGATAACAAATGTCGAACACGGACGGATTTCTCTGGTTTTTACTACATATGAACACTTTTCACATTCTCCCGTGCAACTCGGCTGCTAGTCCTCCTTTCATGCGGAATCATAAGGTCCTAGCTCATGTCCAAGGTACCAAAGCCAGCTAAAAAGTCAATAATCGATACCTATAACTTGAATTCTACTACTTCTTACTGGATATTACATCAACTTAGAAGCTTCATCTGTGTTCTAGTATGGGGCTTTTAGTGTCTCCGCATGCCGCAGCACTCAAAATAGCTTTGCAGACGATAAGTACAACCGTTTCAGAGAAGAGCGGCCAATGTGACGATCTGGCTTTAAGTCGATTCGATAACAAATGTCGAAAACGGACGGATTTCTCAGGTTTTTACTACATATGAACACTTTTCACATTCTCCCTTGCAACTCGGCTGCTAGTCCTCCTTTCATGCAGAATCTTAAGGTCCTAGCTCATGTCCAACGCACCAAAGAATGGTAAAAAGTCAACAATCGATACCTAAAACTTGAATTGTACTACTTCTTACTGGCTATTACATCAACTTAAAAGCTTCATCTGTGTTTACTATGGGGCTTTTAGTGTCTCAGCATACCGCAGCACGCGACATAGCTTTGCAGACGATAAGTACAACCGTTTCAGAGAGAAGAGCGTCCAATGTGACGATCTGGCTTTAAGTCGATTCGATAACAAATGTCGAACACGGACGGATTTCTCTGGTTTTTACTACATATGAACACTTTTCACATTCTCCCGTGCAACTCGGCTGCTAGTCCTCCTTTCATGCAGAATCTTAAGGTCCTTGCTCATGTCCAAGGCTCCAAAGCCAGCTAAAAAGTCAATAATCAATACCTAATACTTGAATTGTACTACTTCTTACTATTACATCAACTTAGAAGCTTCATCTGTGTTCTACTATGGTGCTTTTAGTGTCTCCGCATGCCGCAGCACTCGACATAGCTTTGCAGACGATAAGTACAAGCGTTTCAGAGAGAAGAGCGGCCAATGTGACGATCTGGCTTTAAGTCGATTCGATAACAAATGTCGAACACGGACGGATTTCTCTGGTTTTTACTACATATTAAAACTTTTCACATTCTCCCGTGCAACTCGGCTGCTAGTCCTCCTTTCATGCGGAATCATAAGGTCCTAGCTCATGTCCAAGGTACCAAAGCCCGCTAAAAAGTCAATAATCGATACCTATAACTTGAATTCTACTACTTCTTACTGGATATTACATCAACTTAGAAGCTTCATCTGTGTTCTACTATGGGGCTTTTAGTGTCTCCGCATGCCGCAGCACTCAAAATAGCTTTGCAGACGATAAGTACAACCGTTTCAGAGAGAAGAGCGGCAAATGTGACGATCTGGCTTTAAGTCGATTCGATAACAAATGTCGAAAACGGACGGATTTCTCTGGTTTTTACTACATATGAACACTTTTCACATTCTCCCTTGCAACTCGGCTGCTAGTCCTCCGTTCATGCAGGATCTTAAGGTCCTAGCTCATGTCCAAGGCACCAAGGAAGGGTAAAAAGTCAACAATCGATACCTAAAACTTGAATTGTACTACTTCTTACTGGCTATTACATCAACTTAAAAGCTTCATCTGTGTTCTACTATGGGGCTTTTAGTGTCTCAGCATACCGCAGCACGCGACATAGCTTTGCAGACGATAAGTACAACCGTTTCAGAGAGAAGAGCGGCCAATGTGACGATCTGGCTTTAAGTCGATTCGATAACAAATGTCGAACACGGACGGATTTCTCAGGTTTTTACTACATATGAACACTTTTCACATTCACCCGTGCAACTCGGCTGCTAGTCCTCCTTTCATGCAGAATCTTAAGGTCCTAGCTCATGTCCAAGGCTCCAAAGCCCGCTAAAAAGTCAATAATCAATACCTAATACTTGAATTTTACTTCTTCTTACTGACTATTACATCAACTTAGAAGCTTCATCTGTGTTCTACTATGGTGCTTTTAGTGTCTCCGCATGCCGCAGCACTCGACATAGCTTTGCAGACGATAAGTACAAGCGTTTCAGAGAGAAGAGCGGCCAATGTGACGATCTGGCTTTAAGTCGATTCGATAACAAATGTCGAACACGGACGGATTTCTCTGGTTTTTACTACATATGAACACTTTTCACATTCTCCCGTGCAACTCGGCTGCTAGTCCTCCTTTCATGCGGAATCATAAGGTCCTATCTCATGTCCAAGGTACCAAAGCCAGCTAAAAAGTCAATAATCGATACCTATAACTTGAATTCTACTACTTCTTACTGGATATTACATCAACTTAGAAGCTTCATCTGTGTTCTAGTATGGGGCTTTTAGTGTCTACGCATGCCGCAGCACTCAAAATAGCTTTGCAGACGATAAGTACAACCGTTTCGGAGAGAAGAGCGGCCAATGTGACGATCTGGCTTTAAGTCGATTCGATAACAAATGTCGAACACGGACGGATTTCTCAGGTTTTTACTACATATGAACACTTTTCACATTCACCCGTGCAACTCGGCTGCTAGTCCTCCTTTCATGCAGAATCTTAAGGTCCTAGCTCATGTCCAAGGCTCCAAAGCCCGCTAAAAAGTCAATAATCAATACCTAATACTTGAATTTTACTTCTTCTTACTGACTATTACATCAACTTAGAAGCTTCATCTGTGTTCTACTATGGTGCTTTTAGTGTCTCCGCATGCCGCAGCACTCGACATAGCTTTGCAGACGATAAGTACAAGCGTTTCAGAGAGAAGAGCGGCCAATGTGACGATCTGGCTTTAAGTCGATTCGATAACAAATGTCGAACACGGACGGATTTCTCTGGTTTTTACTACATATGAACACTTTTCACATTCTCCCGTGCAACTCGGCTGCTAGTCCTCCTTTCATGCGGAATCATAAGGTCCTATCTCATGTCCAAGGTACCAAAGCCAGCTAAAAAGTCAATAATCGATACCTATAACTTGAATTCTACTACTTCTTACTGGATATTACATCAACTTAGAAGCTTCATCTGTGTTCTAGTACGGGGCGTTTAGTGTCTACGCATGCCGCAGCACTCAAAATAGCTTTGCAGACGATAAGTACAACCGTTTCGGAGAGAAGAGCGGCCAATGTGACGATCTGGCTTTAAGTCGATTCGATAACAAATTGCGGAAACGGACGGATTTCTTAGGTTTTTACTACATATGAACACTTTTCACATTCTCCCGTGCAACTCGGCTGCTAGTCCTCCTTTCATGCAGAATCTTAAGGTCCTAGCTCATGTCCAAGGCACCAAAGAAGGGTAAAAAGTCAACAATCGATACCTAAAACTTGAATTGTACTACTTCTTACTGGCTATTACATCAACTTAAAAGCTTCATCTGTGTTCTACTATGGGGCTTTTAGTGTCTCAGCATACCGCAGCACGCGACATAGCTTTGCAGACGATAAGTACAACCGTTTCAGAGAGAAGAGCGCCCAATGTGACGATCTGGCTTTAAGTCGATTCGATAACAAATGTCGAACACGGACGGATTTCTCTGGTTTTTACTACATATGAACACTTTTCACATTCTCCCGTGCAACTCGGCTGCTAGTCCTCCTTTCATGCAGAATCTTAAGGTCCTAGCTCATGTCCAAGGCACCAAAGAAGGGTAAAAAGTCAACAATCGATACCTAAAACTTGAATTGTACTACTTCTTACAGGCTATTACATCAACTTAAAAGCTTCATCTGTGTTCTACTATGGGGCTTTTAGTGTCTCAGCATACCGCAACACGCGACATAGCTTTGCAGACGATAAGTACAACCGTTTCAGAGAGAAGAGCGGCCAATGTGACGATCTGGCTTTAAGTCGATTCGATAACAAATGTCGAACACGGACGGATTTCTCTGGTTTTTACTACATATGAACACTTTTCACATTCTCCCGTGCAACTCGGCTGCTAGTCCTCCTTTCATGCAGAATCTTAAGGTCCTAGCTCATGTCCAAGGCTCCAAAGCCAGCTAAAAAGTCAATAATCAATACCTAATACTTGAATTGTACTACTTCTTACTGACTATTACATCAACTTAGAAGCTTCATCTGTGTTCTACTATGGTGCTTTTAGTGTCTCCGCATGCCGCAGCACTCGACATAGCTTTGCAGACGATAAGTACAAGCGTTTCAGAGAGAAGAGCGGCCAATGTGACGATCTGGCTTTAAGTCGATTCGATAACAAATGTCGAACACGGACGGATTTCTCTGGTTTTTACTACATATGAACACTTTTCACATTCTCCCGTGCAACTCGGCTGCTAGTCCTCCTTTCATGCGGAATCATAAGGTCCTAGCTCATGTCCAAGGTACCAAAGCCAGCTAAAAAGTCAATAATCGATACCTATAACTTGAATTCTACTACTTCTTACTGGATATTACATCAACTTAGAAGCTTCATCTGTGTTCTACTATGGGGCTTTTAGTGTCTCCGCATGCCGCAGCACTCAAAATAGCTTTGCAGACGATAAGTACAACCGTTTCAGAGAGAAGAGCGGCAAATGTGACGATCTGGCTTTAAGTCGATTCGATAACAATTGTCGAAAACGGACGGATTTCTCTGGTTTTTACTACATATGAACACTTTTCACATTCTCCCTTGCAACTCGGCTGCTAGTCCTCCGTTCATGCAGAATCTTAAGGTCCTAGCTCATGTCCAAGGCACCAAAGAAGGGTAAAAAGTCAACAATCGATACCTAAAACTTGAATTGTACTACTTCTTACTGGCTATTACATCAACTTAAAAGCTTCATCTGTGTTCTACTATGGGGCTTTTAGTGTCTCAGCATACCGCAGCACGCGACATAGCTTTGCAGACGATAAGTACAACCGTTTCAGAGAGAAGAGCGGCCAATGTGACGATCTGGCTTTAAGTCGATTCGATAACAAATGTCGAACACGGACGGATTTCTCAGGTTTTTACTACATATGAACACTTTTCACATTCACCCGTGCAACTCGGCTGCTAGTCCTCCTTTCATGCAGAATCTTAAGGTCCTAGCTCATGTCCAAGGCTCCAAAGCCCGCTAAAAAGTCAATAATCAATACCTAATACTTGAATTTTACTTCTTCTTACTGACTATTACATCAACTTAGAAGCTTCATCTGTGTTCTACTATGGTGCTTTTAGTGTCTCCGCATGCCGCAGCACTCGACATAGCTTTGCAGACGGTAAGTACAAGCGTTTCAGAGAGAAGAGCGGCCAATGTGACGATCTGGCTTTAAGTCGATTCGATAACAAATGTCGAACACGGACGGATTTCTCTGGTTTTTACTACATATGAACACTTTTCACATTCTCCCGTGCAACTCGGCTGCTAGTCCTCCTTTCATGCGGAATCATAAGGTCCTATCTCATGTCCAAGGTACCAAAGCCAGCTAAAAAGTCAATAATCGATACCTATAACTTGAATTCTACTACTTCTTACTGGATATTACATCAACTTAGAAGCTTCATCTGTGTTCTAGTATGGGGCTTTTAGTGTCTACGCATGCCGCAGCACTCAAAATAGCTTTGCAGACGATAAGTACAACCGTTTCGGAGAGAAGAGCGGCCAATGTGACGATCTGGCTTTAAGTCGATTCGATAACAATTGTCGAAAACGGACGGATTTCTCTGGTTTTTACTACATATGAACACTTGTCACATTCTCCCTTGCAACTCGGCTGCTAGTCCTCCTTTCATGCAGAATCTTAAGGTCCTAGCTCATGTCCAAGGCACCAAAGCCAGCTAAAAAGTCAATAATCAATACCTAAAACTTGAATTGTACTACTTCTTACTGACTATTACATCAACTTAGAAGCTTCATCTGTGTTCTACTATGGTGCTTTTAGTGTCTCCGCATGCCGCAGCACTCGACATAGCTTTGCAGACGATAAGTACAACCGTTTCAGAGAGAAGGGAGGCCAATGTGACGATCTGGCTTTAAGTCGATTCGATAACAAATGTCGAACACGGACGGATTTCTCTGGTTTTTACTACATATGAACACTTTTCACATTCTCCCGTGCAACTCGGCTGCTAGTCCTCCTTTCATGCAGAATCTTAAGGTCCTAGCTCATGTCCAAGGCACCAAAGCCAGCTAAAAAGTCAATAATCAATACCTAAAACTTGAATTGTACTTCTTCTTACTGACTATTACATCAACTTAGAAGCTTCATCTGTGTTCAGCTATGGTGCTTTTAGTGTCTCCGCATACGGCAGCACGAGACATAGCTTTGCAGTCGATTAGTACAACCGTTTCAGAGAGAAGAGCGGCTAATGTGACGATCTGGCTTTAAGTCGATTCGATAACAATGACGATAACGAACGGATTTTTAAGGTTTTTACTACATATGAACACTTTTCACATTCTCCCGTGCAACTCGGCTGCTAGTCCTCCTTTCATGCAGAATCTTAAGGTCCTAGCCATGTCCATGGCACCAAAGCCAGCTAAAAAGTCAATAATCGATCCCTAAAACTTGAATTATACTACTTCTTACTGGCTATTACATCAAATTAGAGGCTTCATCTGTGTTCTACTATGGGGCTTTTAGTGTCTCAGCATACCGCAGCACGCGATATAGCTTTGCAGACGATAAGTACAACCGTTTCAGAGAGAAGAGCGGCCAATGTGACGATCTGGCTTTAAGTCGATTCGATAACAAATGTCGAACACGGACGGATTTCTCAGGTTTTTACTACATATGAACACTTGTCACATTCTCCCGTGCAACTCGGCTGCTAGTGCGCCTTTCATGCAGAATCTTAAGGTCCTAGCTCATGTCCAAGGCTCCAAAGCCAGCTAAAAAGTCAATAATCAATACCTAATACTTGAATTGTACTACTTCTTACTGACTATTACATCAACTTAGAAGCTTCATCTGTGTTCTACTATGGTGCTTTTAGTGTCTCCGCATGCCGCAGCACTCGACATAGCTTTGCAGACGATAAGTACAAGCGTTTCAGAGAGAAGAGCGGCCATTGTGACGATCTGGCTTTAAGTCGATTCGATAACAAATGAAGAACACGGACGGATTTCTCTGGTTTTTACTACATATTAAAACTTTTCACATTCTCCCGTGCAACTCGGCTGCTAGTCCTCCTATCATGCGGAATCATAAGGTCCTAGCTCATGTCCAAGGTACCAAAGCCAGCTAAAAAGTCAATAATCGATACCTATAACTTGAATTCTACTACTTCTTACTGGATATTACATCAACTTAGAAGCTTCATCTGTGTTCTACTATGGGGCTTTTAGTGTCTCCGCATGCCGCAGCACTCAAAATAGCTTTGCAGACGATAAGTACAACCGTTTCAGAGAGAAGAGCGGCCAATGTGACGATCTGGCTTTAAGTCGATTCGATAACAATTGTCGAAAACGGACGGATTTCTCTGGTTTTTACTACATATGAACACTTTTCACATTCTCCCTTGCAACTCGGCTGCTAGTCCTCCTTTCATGCAGAATCTTAAGGTCCAAGCTCATGTCCAAGGCACCAAAGAAGGGTAAAAAGTCAACAATCGATACTTTAAACTTGAATTGTACTACTTCTTACTGGCTATTACATCAACTTAAAAGCTTCATCTGTGTTCTACTATGGGGCTTTTAGTGTCTCAGCATACCGCAGCACGCGACATAGCTTTGCAGACGATAAGTACAACCGTTTCAGAGAGAAGAGCGGCCAATGTGACGATCTGGCTTTATGTCGATTCGATAACAAATGTCGAACACGGACGGATTTCTCAGGTTTTTACTACATATGAACACTTTTCACATTCTCCCGTGCAACTTGGCTGTTAGTCCTCCTTTCATGCAGAATTTTAAGGTCCTAGCTCATGTCCAAGACACCGAAGCCAGCTAAGAAGTCAATAATCGATACCTATAACTTGAATTGTACTACTTCTTACTGGCTATTACATCAACTTAGAAGCTTCATCTGTGTTCTACTATGGTGCTTTTAGTGTCTCCGCATACCGCAGCACGCGACATAGCTTTGCAGACGATAAGTACAACCGTTTTAGAGAGTAGAGCCCCCAATGTGACGATCTGGCTTTAAGTCGATTCGATAACAAATGACGAAAACGGACAGATTTCTCAGGTTATTACTACATATGAACACTTTTCACATTCTCACGTGCAACGCGGCTGCTAGACCTCCTATCATGCAAAATCTTAAGTTCCTAGCACATGCCCAAGGCACCAAAGCCAGCTAAAAAGTCAACAATCGATACCTAAAACTTGAATTGTACAACTTCTTACTGGCTATTACATCAACTTAGAAGCTTCATCTGTGTTCTACTATGGTGCTTTTAGTGTCTCCGCAAGCCGCAGCACTCGACATAGCTTTGCAGACGATAAGTACAACCGTTTCAGAGAGAAGAGCGACCAATGTGACGATCTGGCTTTAAGTCGATTCCATAACAAATGTCGAACACGGACGGATTTCTCTGGTTTTTACTACATATGAACACTTTTCACATTCTCCTGTGCAACTCGGCTGCTAGTCCTCCTTTCATGCAGAATCTTAAGGTCCTAGCTCATGTCCAAGGCACCAAAGCCAGCTAAAAAGTCAATAATCGATACCTATAACTTGAATTGTACTACTTCTTACTGGCTATTACATCAACTTAGAAGCTTCATCTGTGTTCTACTATGGTGCTTTTAGTGTCTCCGCATACCGCAGCACGCGACATAGCTTTGCAGACGATAAGTACAACCGTTTCAGAGAGAAGAGCGGCCAATGTGTCGATCTTGCTTTAAGTCGATTCCAAACAAATGGCGGAAACGGACGGATTTCTCAGGTTTTTACTACATATGAACACTTTTCACATTCTCCCGTGCAACTGGGCTGCTAGTCCTCCTTTCATGCAGTATCATAAGGTCCTAGCTCATGTCCAAGGCACCAAAGCCAGCTAAAAAGTCAATAATCGACACGTAAAACTTGAATTTTACTACTTCTTACTGGCTATTACATCAACTTGGAAGGTTCATCTGTGTTCTACTATGGTGCTTTTAGTGTCTCCACATACCGCAGCACGCGACATAGCTTTGCAGACGATAAGTACAACCGTTTCAGAGAGAAGAGCGGCCAATGTGACGATCTGGCTTTAAGTCGATTCGATAACAAATGACGAAAACGGACGTATTTCTCAGGTTTTTACTACATATGAACACTTTTCACATTCTCACGTGCAACGCGGCTGCTAGACCTCCAATCATGCATAATCTTAAGTTCCTTGCTCATGCCCAAGGCACCAAATGAGGGTAAAAAGTCAACAATCGATACCTAAAACTTGAATTGTACTACTTCTTACTGGCTATTACATCAACTTAGAAGCTTCATCTGTGTTCTACTATGGGGCTTTTAGTGTCTCCGCATGCCGCAGCACTCGACATAGCTTTGCAGACGATAAGTACAACCGTTTCAGAGAGAAGAGCGGCCAATGTGACGATCTGGCTTTAAGTCGATTCGATAACAAATGTCGAACACGGACGGATTTCTCTGGTTTTTACTACATATGAACACTTTTCACATTCTTCCGTGCAACTCGGCTGCTAGTCCTCCTTTCATGCAGAATCTTATGGTCCTAGCTCATGTCGTAGGCACCAAAGCCAGCTAAAAAGTCAATAATCAATACCAAAACTTGAATTGTACTACTTCTTACTGACTATTACATCAACTTAGAAGCTTCATCTGTGTTGTACTATGGTGCTTTTAGTGTCTCCGCATACGGCAGCACGCGACATAGCTTTGCAGTCGATTAGTACAACCGTTTCAGAGAGAAGAGCGGCTAATATGACGATCTGGCTTTAAGTCGATTCGATAACAATGACGATAACGAACGGATTTTTAAGGTTTTTACTACATATGAACAATTTTCACATTCTCCCGTGCAACTCGGCTGCTAGTCCTCCTTTCATGCAGAATCTTAAGGTCCTAGCCATGTCCAAGGCACCAAAGCCAGCTAAAAAGTCAATAATCGATACCTAAAACTTGAATTATACTACTTCTTACTGGCTATTACATCAAATTAGAGGCTTCATCTGTGTTCTACCATGGTGCTTTTAGTGTCTCCGCATACCGCAGCCCGCGACATTTCTTTGCAGTCGATAAGTACAACCGTTTCAGAGAGAAGAGCAGCCAATGTGACGATCTGGCTGTAAGTCAATTCGATAACAAATGACGAAAACGGAAGGATTTCTTAGGTTTTTACTACATATGAACATTTTCCACATTCTCCAGCGCAACTCGGCTGCTAGTCCTCCCTTCATGCAGAATCTTAAGGTCCTAGCTCATGTTCAAGTCACCAAAGCCAGCTAAGAAGTCAATAATCGATACCTATAACATGAATTGTACTACTTCTTACTGGCTATTACATCAGCTTAGAAGCTTTATCTGTGTTCTACTATGGTGCTTTTAGTGTCTCCGCATACCGCAGCACGCGACATAGCTTTGCAGACGATAAGTACATAACCGTTTCAGAGAGAAGAGCGGCCAATGTGTCGATCTGGCTTTAAGTCGATTCCATAACAAATGGCGGAAACGGACGGATTTCTCAGGTTTTTACTACATATGAACACTTTTCACATTCTCCCGTGCAACTGGGCTGCTAGTCCTCCTTTCATGCAGAATCATAAATTCCTAGCTCATGTCCAAGGTACCAAAGCCAGCTAAAAAGTCAATAATCGATACCTATAACTTGAATTGTACTACTTCTTACTGGCTATTACATCAACTTAGAAGCTTCATCTGTGTTCTACTATAGTGCTTTTAGTGTCTCCGCATACCGCAGCACTCGACATAGCTTTGCAGACGATAAGTACATAACCGTTTCAGAGAGAAGAGCGGCCAATGTGTCGATCTGGCTTTAAGTCGATTCCATAACAAATGGCGGAAACGGACGGATTTCTCAGGTTTTTACTACATATGAACACTTTTCACATTCTCCCGTGCAACGGGGCTGCTAGTCCTCCTTTCATGCAGAATCATAAATTCCTAGCTCATGTCCAAGGTACCAAAGCCAGCTAAAAAGTCAATAATCGATACCTATAACTTGAATTGTACTACTTCTTACTGGGTATTACATCAACTTAGAAGCTTCATCTGTGTTCTACTATGGTGCTTTTAGTGTCTCCGCATACCGCAGCACGCGACATAGCTTTGCAGACGATAAGTACTACCGTTTTACAGAGTAGAGCGCCCAATGTGACGATCTGGCTTTAAGTCGATTCGATAACAAATGACGAAAACGGACAGATTTCTCAGGTTTTTACTACATATGAACACTTTTCACATTCTCACGTGCAACGCGGCTGCTAGACCTCCTATCATGCAAAATCTTAAGTTCCTAGCTCATGCCCAAGGCACCAAAGGAGGGTAAAAAGTCAACAATCGATACCTAAAACTTGAATTGTACTACTTCTTACTGGCTATTACATCAACTTAGAAGCTTCATCTGTGTTCTACTATGGTGCTTTTAGTGTCTCCGCATGCCGCAGCACTCGACATAGCTTTGCAGACGATAAGTACAACCGTTTCAGAGAGAAGAGCGGCCAATGTGACGATCTGGCTTTAAGTCGATTCCATAACAAATGTCGAACACGGACGGATTTCTCTGGTTTTTACTACATATGAACACTTTTCACATTCTCCTGAGCAACTCGGCTGCTTGTCCTCCTTTCATGAAGAATCTTAAGGTCCTAGCTCATGTCCAAGGCACCAAAGCCAGCTAAAAAGTTAATAATCGATACCTATACCTTGAATTGTACTACTTCTTACTGGCTATTACATCAACTTAGAAGCTTCATCTGTGTTCTACTATGGTGCTTTTAGTGTCTCCGCATACCGCAGCACGCGACATAGCTTTGCAGACGATAAGTACAACCGTTTTAGAGAGTAGAGCGGCCAATGTGACGATCTGGCTTTAAGTCGATTCGATAACAAATGATGAAAACGGACGTGTTTCTCAGGTTTTTACTACATATGAACACTTTTCACATTCTCACGTGCAACGCGGCTGCTAGACCTCCTATCATGCAAAATCTTAAGTTCCTAGCTCATGCCCAAGGCACCAAAGAAGGGTAAAAAGTCAACAATCGATACCTAAAACTTGAATTGTACTACTTCTTACTGGCTATTACATCATCTTAGAAGCTTCATCTGTGTACCACTATGGTGCTTTTAGTGTCTCCGCATACCGCAGCACGCTACATAGCTTTCAGACGATAAGTACAACCGTATCAGACAGAAGAGCGGCCAATGTGACGATCTGGCCTTAAGTCGATTCGATAACAAATGACGAAAACGGACTGATTTTTCAGGTTCTTACTACATATGAAGACTTTTCGCATTCTCCCGTGCAACTCGGCTGAAAGTCCTCCTTTCATGCGGAATCTTATGGTCCTAGCTCATGTTCAAGGCACCAAAGCCAGCTAAAAAGTCAATAATCGATACCCAAAACTTGAGTTGTACTACTTCTTACTGGCTATTACATCAACTTAGAAGCTTTATCTGTGTTCTACTATGGTGCTTTCAGTGTCTCCACATACCGCAGAACGTGACATAGATTTGCAGACGATAAGTACAACCGTTTCAGAGAGAAGGGCGGCCAATGTGACGATCTGGATTTAAGTCGATTCAATAACAAATGGCAAAAACGGACGGATTTCTCAGGTTTTTACTACGCATGAACACTTTTCACATTCTTCCGTGCAAGTCGGCTGCTAGTCCCCCTTTCATGCAGAATCTTAAGGTCCTAGCTCATGTCCAACGCACCAAGGCCAGCTAAAAGTCAATAATCGATGCCTAAAACTTGAATTGTACTACTTGTTACTGGCTATTACATCAACTTAGAAGCTTCATCCGTGTTCTACTATGGTATTTTTCGTGTCTCCGCATACCGCAGTACGCGACATAGCTTTGCAGACGATAAGTACAACCGTTTCAGAGAGAAGGGCGGACAATGTGACGATCTGGCTTTAAGTCGATTCGATAACAAATGACGAAAACGGACGGATTTCGCGGGTTTTTACTACATATGAACACTTTTCACATTCTCCCGTGCAACTCGGCTGCTAGTCCTCCTTCATGCAGAATCTTAAGGTCCTAGCTCATGTCCAAGGCACCAAAGAGAGCTAAAAAGTCAATAATCGATAATTAAAAATTGAATTGTACTACTTCTTACTGGCTATTACATCAACTTAGAAGCTTCATCTGTGTTCTACTATGGTGCTTTTAGTGTCTCCTCATACCGCAGCACGCGACATAGCTTTGCACACGATAAGTACAACCGTTTCAGAGAGAACAGCGGCCAATGTGACGATCTGGCTATTAGTCGATTCGATAACAAATGACGATAACGAACGGATTTCTCAGGTTTTTACTACATATGAACACTTTTTACATTCTCCCGTGCAACTCGGCTGCAAGTCCGCCTTTCATGCTGAATCTTAAGGTCCTAGCTCATGCCCAAGGCACCAAAGCCAGCAAAAAAGTCAATAATCGATACCTAAAACTTGAATTGTACTACTTCTTACTGGCTATTACATCATCTTAGAAGCTTCATCTGTGTTCTACTATGGTGCTTTTAGCGTCGCCGCATACCACAGCACGCGACATAGCTTTCAGACGATAAGTACAACCGTTTCGGAGAGAAGAGCGGACAATGTGACGACCTGGCTTTAAGTCGATTCGATAAAAAATGACGAAAACGGACGGATTTCTCAGGTTTTTACTACATATGAACACTTTTCACATTCTCCCGTGCAACTCGGCTGCTAGTCCTCCTTTCATGCTGAATCTTAAGGTCCTAGCTCATGTCCAAGGCACCAAAGCCAGCTAAAAGACAATAATCGATGATTACAACTTGAATTGTACTACTTTTTACTGGCTATTACAGCAACTTTGAAGCTTCATCCGTGTTCTACTATGGTATTTCTAGTGTCTCCGCATACCGCAGCACGCGACATAGCTTTGCAGACGATAAGTACAACCGTTTCAGAGAGAAGGGCGGACAATGTGACGATCTGGCGTTAAGTCCATTCTATAACAAATGACGAAAACGGACGGATTTCTCAGGTTTTTACTACATATGAATACTTTTCACATTCTGCCGTAGAACTCGGTTGCTAGTCCTGCTTTCATGCAGAATCGTAAGGTCCTAGCTCATGTCCAAGGCACCAATGCCAGCTAAAAAGTCAATAATTGATACCTAAAACTGGAATTGTACTACTTCTTACTGGCTATTACAACATCTTAGAAGCTTCATCTGTGTTCTACTATGGTGATTTTAGTGTCTCCGCAAACCGCAGCACGCGACATAGCTTTGCAGACGATAAGTACAACCCTTTCAGAGAGAAGGGCGGAAAATGTGACGATCTGGCTATAAGTCGATTCGATAACAAATGACGAAAACGGAGGGATTTCTCGGGTTTTTACTACATATGAACACTTTTCACATTCTCCCGTACAACTTGGCTGCTAGTCCTCCTTTCATGCAGAATCTTAAGGTCCTAGCTCATGTCCAAGGCACCAAAGCCAGCTTAAAAGTCAATAATCGATAACTAAAAATTGAATTGTACTACTTCTTACTGGCTATTACATCAACTTAGAAGCTTCATCTGTGTTCTACTATTTTGCTTTTAGTGTCTCCACTTACCGCAGCACGCGACATAGCTTTCAGACGATAAGTACAACCGTTTCGGAGAGAAGAGCGGCCAATGTGACGATCTGGCTTTAAGTCGATTCGATAAAAAAATGACGAAAACGGACGGATTTCTCAGGTTTTTACTACATATGAACACTTTTCACATTCTCCCGTGCAACTCGGCTGCTAGTCCTTCTTTCATGCAGAATCTTAAGGTCCCAGCTCATGTCCAAGGCACCAAAGCCAGCTAAAAGTCAATAATCGATGATTAAAACTTGAATTGTACTACTTTTTACTGGCTATTACATCAACGTAGAAGCTTCATCCGTGTTCTACTATGGTATTTCTAGAGTCTCCGCATACCGCAGCACGCGACATAACTTTGCAGACGATAAGTACAACCGTTTCAGAGAGAAGGGCGGACAATGTGACGATCTGGCTTTAAGTCGATTCGATAACAAATGACTAAAACGGTCTAATTTTTCAGGTTTTTACTACATATGAACACTTTTCGCATTCTCCTGTGCAACTCGGCTGCTAGTCCTCCTTTCATGCGGAATCTTATGGTCCTAGCTCATGTCCAATTCACGAAAGCCAGCTAAAAAGTCAATAATCGATACCTAAAACTTGAGTTGTACTACTTCTTACTGGCTATTACATCAACTTAGAAGCTTTATCTGTGTTCTACTATGGTGCTTTCAGTGTCTCAGAATACCGCAGCACGTGACATAGCTTTGCAGACGATAAGAAGAACCGTTTCAGAGAGAAGAGCGGCCAATGTGACGATCTGGCTTTAAGTCGATTCAATAACAAATGACAAAAACGGACGGATTTCTCAGGTTTTTACTGCATATGAACACTTTACACATTCTCCCGTTCAACTCGGCTCCTAGTCCTCCTTTCATTCAGATTCTTAAGGTCCTAGCTCATGTCCAAGGCACCAAAGCCAGGTAAAGTCAATAATCGATGATTAAAACTTGAATTGTACTACTTCTTACTGGCTATTACATCAACTTAGAAGCTTCATCTGTGTCCTACTATGGTGATTTTAGTGTCTCCGCATACCACAGCACGCGACATAGCTTTGCAGACGATAAGTACAACCGTTTCAGAGAGAAGAGCGGCCAATGTGACGATCTGGCTTTATGTCGATTCGATAACACATGACGAAAACGGATGGATTAGTCAGGTTTTTACTACATATGAACACTTTTCACATTCTCCCGTTCAACTCGGCAGCTAGTCCTCCATTCATCTAGAATCTTAAGGTCCTAGCTCATGTCCAAGGCACCAAACCCAGCTAAAAAGTCAATAATCGATACCTTAAACTTGAATTGTACTACTTCTTACTGGCTATTACATCATCTTAGAAGCTTCATCTGTGTTCTACTATGGTGCTTTTAGTGTCTCCGAATACCGCAGCACTCGACATAGCTTTGCAGACGATAAGTACAACCGTTTCGGAGAGAAGAGCGGCCAATGTGACGATATATCTTTAAGTCGATTCGATAACAAATGACGAAAACGGTCGGATTTCTCAGGTTTTTACTACATATGAACACTTTTCACATTCTCCCGTGCAACTCGGCTGCTAGTCCTCCTTTCATGCAGATTCTTAAGGTCCTAGCTCACGTCCAAGGCACCAAAGTCAGCTAAAAAGTCAATAATCGATACCTAAAACTTGAATTGTACTATTTCTTACTGGCTATTACATCAACTTAGAAGCTTCATCTGTGTCCTACTATGGTGATTTTAGTGTCTCCACATACCGCAGCACGCGACATAGCTTTGCAGACGATAAGTACAACCGTTTCAGAGAGAAGAGCGGCCAATGTCACGATCCGGTTTTAAGACGATTCGATAACAAATGACGACATTGGACGGATTTCTCAGGTTTTTACTACATATGAAAACTCTTCACATCCTCCCGTGCAACTCGGCTGCTAGTCCTCCTTTCATGCAGAATCTTAAGGTCCTACCTCATGTCCGAGGCACCACAGCCAGCTAAAAAGTCAATAATCGATAAGTAAAACTTGAATTGTACTACTTCTTACTGGCTATTACATCAAATTAGATGCTTGATCTGTGTTCTACTATGGTGCTTTTAGTGTCTCCACATACCGCAGCACGCAACATAGCTTTGCAGACCATAAGTACAACCGTTTCAGAGAGTAGAGCGGCCAATGTGACGATCTGGCTTTAAGTCGATTCGATAACAAATGACGAAAACGGACGGATTTCTCGGGTTTTTACTACATATGAACACTTTTCACATTCTCACGTGAAACGCGGCTGTTAGTCCTCCTTTCATGCAGAATCTTAAGGTACTAGCTCATGTCCAAGGCATCAAAGCCAGCTAAAAAGTCTATAATCGATACCTAAAACTTGATTTGTACTACTTCTTACTGGCTATTACATCAACTTAGAATCTTCATCTGTGTTCTACTATGGTGCTTTTAGTGTCTCCACATACCGCAGCACGCGACAGAGCTTTGCAGACGATAAGTACAACCGGTTCAGAGAGGAGAGCGGCCAATGTGACGATCTGGCTTTAAGTCGATTCGTTAACAAATGACGATGGCGAACGGATCTCTCAGGTTTTTACTACATATGAACACTTTTCACATTCTCCCGTGCAACTCGGCTGCAAGTCCGCCTTTCATGATGAATCTTAAGGTCCTAGCTCATGTCCAAGGCACCAAAGCCAGCTAAAAAGTCAATAATCGATACCTAAAACTTGAATTGTACTACTTCTTACTGGCTATTAAATCAACTTAGAAGCTTCATCTGTGTTCTACTATTTTGCTTTTAGTGTCTCCACATACCGCAGCACGCGACATAGCTTTCAGACGATAAGTACAACCGTTTCGGAGAGAAGAGCGGCCAATGTGACGATCTGGCTTTAAGTCGATTCGATAACAAATGACGAAAACGGACGGATTTCTCAGGTTTTTACTACATATGAACACTTTTCACATTCTCCCGTGCAACTCGGCTGCTAGTCCTTCTTTCATGCAGAATCTTAAGGTCCCAGCTCATGTCCAAGGCACCAAAGCCAGCTAAAAGTCAATAATCGATGATTAAAACTTGGATTGTACTACTTTTTACTGGCTATTACATCAACGTAGAAGCTTCATCCGTGTTCTACTATGGTATTTCTAGAGTCTCCGCATACCGCAGCACGCGACATAGCTTTGCAGACGATAAGTACAACCGTTTCAGAGAGAAGGGCAAACAATGTGACGATCTGGCTTTAAGTCGATTCGATAACAAATGACGAAAACGGACTGATTTTTCAGGTTTTTACTACATATGAACACTTTTCGCATTCTCCTGTGCAACTCGGCTGCTAGTCCTCCTTTCATGCGGAATCTTATGGTCCTAGCTCATGTCCAATTCACGAAAGCCAGCTAAAAAGTCAATAATCGATACCTAAAACTTGAGTTGTACTACTTCTTACTGGCTATTACATCAACTTAGAAGCTTTATCTGTGTTCTACTATGGTGCTTTCAGTGTCTCCACATACCGCAGCACGTGACATAGCTTTGCAGACGATAAGTACAACCGTTTCAGAGAGAAGAGCGGCCAATGTGACGATCTGGCTTTAAGTCGATTCAATAACAAATGACAAAAACGGACGGATTTCTCAGGTTTTTACTGCATATGAACACTTTACACATTCTCCCGTGCAACTCGGCTGCTAGTCCTCCTTTCATTCAGATTCTTAAGGTCCTAGCTCATGTCCAAGGCACCAAAGCCAGGTAAAGTCAATAATCGATGATTAAAACTTGAATTGTACTACTTCTTACTGGCTATTACATCAACTTAGAAGCTTCATCTGTGTCCTACTATGGTGATTTTAGTGTCTCCGCATACCACAGCACGCGACATAGCTTTGCAGACGATAAGTACAACCGTTTCAGAGAGAAGAGCGGCCAATGTGACGATCTGGCTTTATGTCGATTCGATAACACATGACGTAAACGGATGGATTAGTCAGGTTTTTACTACATATGAACACTTTTCACATTCTCCCGTTCAACTCGGCTGCTAGTCCTCCATTCATCTAGAATCTTAAGGTCCTAGCTCATGTCCAAGGCACCAAACCCAGCTAAAAAGTCAATAATCAATACCTATAACTTGAATTGTACTACTTCTTACTGGCTATTACATCATCTTAGAAGCTTTATCTGTGTTCTACTATGGTGCTTTTAGTGTCTCCGAATACCGCAGCACTCGACATAGCTTTGCAGACGATACGTACAACCGTTTCAGACAGAAGAGCGGCCAATGTGACGATATGTCTTTAAGTCGATTCGATAACAAATGACGAAAACGGTCGGATTTCTCAGGTTTTTACTACATATGAACACTTTTCACATTCTCCCGTGCAACTCGGCTGCTAGTCCTCCTTTCATGCAGATTCTTAAGGTCCTAGCTCATGTCCAAGGCACCAAAGTCAGCTAAAACGTCAATAATCGATACATAAAACTTGAATTGTACTACTTCTTAGTGGCTATTACGTCAACTTAGAATCTTCATCTGTGTTCTACTATGGTGATTTTAATGTCTCCGCATACCGCAGCACGCGACATAGCTTTCAGACGATTAGTACAGCAGTTTCAGAGAGAAGGGCGGACAATGTTACGATCTGGCCTTTAGTCGACTCGATAACAAAAGACGAAAACGGACGGATTTCTCAGGTTAATACTACATACGAGCACATTTCACATTCTCCCGTGCAACTTTTCTGCTAGTCTCCCTTTCATGCAGATTCTTAGGGTCCTAGCTCATGTCCAAGGCACCAAAGCCAGCTAAAAAGTCAATAATCGATACCTAAAACTTGAATTGTACTATTTCTTACTGGCTATTACATCAACTTAGAAGCTTCATCTGTGTCCTACTATGGTGATTTTAGTGTCTCCACATACCGCAGCACGCGACATAGCTTTGCAGACGATAAGTACAACCGTTTCAGAGAGAAGAGCGGCCAATGTCACGATCCGGTTTTAAGACGTTTCGATAACAAATGACGATATTGGACGGATTTCTCAGGTTTTTACTACATATGAAAACTCTTCACATCCTCCCGTGCAACTCGGCTGCTAGTCCTAATTTCATGCAGAATCTTAAGGTCCTACCTCATGTCCGAGGCACCACAGCCAGCTAAAAAGTCAATAATCGATAAGTAAAACTTGAATTGTACTACTTCTTACTGGCTATTACATCAAATTAGAAGCTTGATCTGTGTTCTACAATGGTGCTTTTAGTGTCTCCGCATACCGCAGCACGCGACATAGCTTTGCAGACGATAAGTACAACCGTTTCAGAGAGTAGAGCGGCCAATGTGACGATCTGGCTTTAAGTCGATTCGATAACAAATGACGAAAACGGACGGATTTCTCGGGTTTTTACTACATATGAACACTTTTCACATTCTCACGTGCAACGCGGCTGTTAGTCCTCCTTTCATGCAGAATCTTAAGGTCCTAGCTCATGTCCAAGGCATCAAAGCCAGCTAAAAAGTCTATAATCGATACCTAAAACTTGATTTGTACTACTTCTTACTGGCTATTACATCAACTTAGAATCTTCATCTGTGTTCTACTATGGTGCTTTTAGTGTCTCCACATACCGCAGCACGCGACAGAGCTTTGCAGACGATAAGTACAACCGTTTCAGAGAGGAGAGCGGCCAATGTGACGATCTGGTTTTAAGTCGATTCGTTAAAAAATGACGATGGCGAACGGATCTCTCAGGTTTTTACTACATATGAACACTTTTCACAATCTCCCGAGCAACTTGGCTGCTAGTCCTCCTTTCATGCAGAATCTTAAGGTCCTAGCTCATTTTCAAGGCACCAAAGCCAGCTACAAAGTCAATAATCGATACCTAAAACTTGAATTGTACTACTTCTTACTGGCTATTACATCAACTTAGAAGCTTCATCTGTGTTCTACTATGGTGCTTTAAGTGTCTCCGCATACCACAGCACGCGACATAGCATTGCAGACGATAAGTACAACAGCGTCAGAGGGAAGAGCGGCCAATGTGACGATCTGGCTTTAAGTCGATTCCATAACAAATGACGAAAACGGACGGATTTCTCAGGTTTTTACTACATATGAACACTTTTCACATTCTCCCGTGCAACTCAGCTGCTAACCCTCCTTTCATGCAGAATCTTAAGGTCCTAGCTCATGTCCAAGGAACCAAAGCCAGCTAAAAGTCAATAATCGATACCTAAAACTGGTATTGTACTAATTGTTACTGGATATTACATCATCTTAGAAGCTTCATCGTTGTTCTACTATGGTGCTTTTAGTGTCTCCGTATACCGCAGCACGCAACATAGCTTTCAGACGATAAGTACAAGCGTTTCGGAGAGAAGAGCGGCCAATGTGACGATCTGGCTTTAAGACGATTCGATAACAAATGACAAAACCGACGGACTTCTCAGGTTTTTACTACATATGAACACTTTTCACATTCTCCCGTGCAACTCGGCTGCTAGCCCCCCTTTCATGCAGAATCTTAAGGTCCTAGCTCATGTCCAAGGCACCAAATCCAGCTAAAAAGTCAATAATCGATACCTAAAACTTGAATTGTTCTAACTGTTACTAGCTATTACATCAACTTAGAAGCTTCATCTGTGTTCTACTATGGTGCTTTTAGTGTCTCCACATACCGCGGCACGCGACATAGCTTTGCAGACGATAAGTACAACCGCTTCAGAGAGAAGAGCGGCCAATGTGACGATCTGGCTTTAAGACGAATCGATAACCAATGACGAAAACGTATGGATTTCTCAAGTTTTTACTACATATGAACACTTTTCACATTCTCCCGTACAACTCGGCTGCTAGTCCTTCTTTCATGCAGAATCTTAAGGTCCTAGCTCATGTCCAAGGCACCAAAGCCAGCTACAAAGTCAATAATCGATACCTAAAACTTGAATTTTACTACTTCTTACTGGCTATTACATCAACTTAGAAGCTTCATCTGTGTTCTACTATGGTGCATTTAGTGTCTCTGCATACCGCAGCACGCGACATAGCTTTGCAGACGATAAGTACAACCGTTTCAGAGAGGAGAGGGGCCAATGTGACGATCTGGCATTAAGTCGATTCGATAACAAATGACGAAAACGGACGGATTTCTCAGGTTTTTACTACATATGAACACTTTTCACATTCTCCCGTGCAATTTGGCTGCTAGTCCTCCTTTCATGCAGAATCTTAAGGTCCTAGCTCATGTCCAAGGCACCAAAGCCAGCTAAAAAGTCAATAATCGATACCTAAAACTTGAGTTGTACTAATTCTTACTGGCTATTACATCATCTTAGAAGCTTCATCTGTGTTCTACTATGGTGCTTTTAGTGTCTCCGCATACCGCAGCACGCGACATAGCTTTCAGACGATGAGTACAACCGTTTCAGATAGAAGAGCGGCCAATGTGATGATCTGGCTTTAAGTCGATTCGATAACAAATGACGAAAATGGACGGATTTCTCAGGTTTTTACTACATATGAACACTTTTCACATTCACCCGTGCAACTCGGCTGCTAGTCCTCCTTTCATGCAGAATCTTATGGTCCTAGCTCATGTCCAAGGCACCAAAGCCAGCTAAAAAGTCAATAATCGATACCTAAAACTTGAGTTGTACTACTTCTTACTGGTTGTTACATCATCTTAGAAGCTTCATCTGTGTTCTACTATGGTGCTTTTAGTGTCTCCGCATACCGCAGCACGCGACATAGCTTTGCAGACGATATGTACAACCGTTTCAGAGAGAAGAGCGGCCAATGTGACGATCTGGCATTAAGTCGATTCGATAACAAATGACGAAAACGGACGGATTTCTCAGGTTTTTACTACATATGAACACTTTTCACATTCTCCCGTGCAATTCGGCTGCTAGTCCTCCTTTCATGCAGAATCTTAATGTCCTAGGTCATGTCCAAGGCACCAAAGCCAGCTAAAAAATCAATAATCGATACCTAAAAATGGTATTGTACTAATTCTTACTGGCTATTACATCATCTTAGAAGCTTCATCTGTGTTCTACTATGGTGCTTTTAGTGTCTCCGCACACCGCAGCACGCGACATAGCTTTCAGACGATAAGTACAACCGTTTCAGAGACAAGAGCGGCCAATGTGACGATCTGGCTTTAAGTCGATTCGATAACAAATGACGAAAACGGACGGATTTCTCAGGTTTTTACAACATATGAACACTTTTCACATTCTCCCGTGCAACTCGGCTGCTAGTCCTCCTTTCATGCAGAATCTTAAGGTCCTAGCCCATGTCCAAGGCACCAAAGCCAGCTAAAAATTTAATAATCGATACCTTAAACTTGAATTGTACTCTCTCTTACTGGCTATTACATCAACTTATAAGCTTCATCTGTGTTCTACTATGGTGCTTTTAGTGTCTCCACATACCGCAGCACTCGACATAGCTTTGCAGACGATAAGTACAACCGTTTCAGAGAGAAGAGCGGCCAATGTGACGATCTGGCTTTAAGACGATTCGATAACCAATGACGAAAACGTACGGATTTCTCGGGTTTTTACTACATATGAACACTTTTCACATTCTCCCGTGCAACTCGGCTGCTAGTCCTCCTTTCATGCAGAATCTTAAGGTCCTAGCTCATGTCCAAGGCACCAAAGCCAGCTAAAAAGTCAATAATCGATATCTAAAATTTCAATTGTACTACTTCTTACTAGCTTTTACATCAACTTAGAAGCTTCATCTGTGTTCTACTATGCTGCTTTTAGTGTCTCCGCATACTGCAGCACGCGACATAGCTTTGCAGACGATAAATGCAACCGTTTCAGAGAGAAGAGCGCCCAATGGCTTTAAGTCGATTCGATAACAAACGACGAAAACGGACGGATTTCTCAGGTTTTTACAACATATGAACACTTTTCACATTCTCCAGTGCAACTCGGCTGCTAGTCCTGCTTTCATGCAGAATCTTAAGGTCCTAGCTTATGTCCAAGGCACCAAAGCCAGCTAAAAAGTGAATAATCGATACCTAAAACTTGACTTGTACTACTTCTTACTGGCTATTACATCAACTTAGAAGCTTCATCTGTGTCCTACTAAGGTGATTTTAGTGTCTCCACATACCGCAGCACGCGACATAGCTTTGCAGACGATAAGTACAACCGTTTCAGAGAGGAGAGCGGCCAATGTGACGATCTGGCTTTAAGTCGATTCGATAACAAATGACGAAAACGGACGTATTTCTCAGATTTTTGCTACATATGAACACCTTTCACATTCTTTCGTGCAACTCGGCTGCTAGTCATCCTTTCATGCAGAATCTTAAGGTCCTAGCTCATGTCCAAGGCACCAAAGCCAGCTAAAATGTCAATAATCGATACCTAAAACTTGAATTGTACTACTTCTTACTGGCTATTACATCAACTTAGAAGCTTCATCTGTGTTCTACTATGGTGCTTTTAGTGTCTCCGCATACCGCAGCACGCGACATAGCTTTGCAGACGATAAGTACAACCGTTTCAGAGAGAAGAGTGGCCAATGTGACGATCTGGCCTTAAGTCGATTCGATAACAAATGACGAAAACGGACGGATTTCTCAGGTTTTTACTACATATGAACACTTCTCACTTTCTCCCGTACAACTCGCCTGCTAGTCCTCCTTTCATGCAGAATCTTAAGGTCCCAGCTCATGTCCAAGGCACCAAAGCCAGCTAAAAAGTCAATAATCGATACCTAAAACTGGAATTGTACTACTTCTTACTGGCTATTACATCAACTTAGAAGCTTCATCTGTGTTCTACTATGGTGCTTTTAGTGTCTCCACATACCGCAGCACGCGACATAGCTTTGCAGACGATAAGTACAACCGTTTCAGAGAGAAGAGCGGCCAATGTGACGATCCGGCTTTAAGTCGATTCGGTAATATATGACGATAACGAACGGATTTCTCAGGTTTTTACTACATATGAACACTTTTCACATTCTCCCATGCATCTCGGCTGCTAGTCCTCATTTCATGCAGAATCTTAAGGTCCTAGCTCATGTCCAAGGCACCAAAGCCAGCTACAAAGTCAATAATCGATACCTAAAACTTGAATTTTACTACTTCTTACTGGCTATTACATCAACTTAGAAGCTTCATCTGTGTTCTACTATGGTGCATTTAGTGTCTCTGCATACCGCAGCACGCGACATAGCTTTGCAGACGATAAGTACAACCGTTTCAGAGAGGAGAGGGGCCAATGTGACGATCTGGCATTAAGTCGATTCGATAACAAATGACGAAAACGGACGGATTTCTCAGGTTTTTACTACATATGAACACTTTTCACATTCTCCCGTGCAATTTGGCTGCTAGTCCTCCTTTCATGCAGAATCTTAAGGTCCTAGCTCATGTCCAAGGCACCAAAGCCAGCTAAAAAGTCAATAATCGATACCTAAAACTTGAGTTGTACTAATTCTTACTGGCTATTACATCATCTTAGAAGCTTCATCTGTGTTCTACTATGGTGCTTTTAGTGTCTCCGCATACCGCAGCACGCGACATAGCTTTCAGACGATGAGTACAACCGTTTCAGATAGAAGAGCGGCCAATGTGATGATCTGGCTTTAAGTCGATTCGATAACAAATGACGAAAATGGACGGATTTCTCAGGTTTTTACTACATATGAACACTTTTCACATTCACCCGTGCAACTCGGCTGCTAGTCCTCCTTTCATGCAGAATCTTATGGTCCTAGCTCATGTCCAAGGCACCAAAGCCAGCTAAAAAGTCAATAATCGATACCTAAAACTTGAGTTGTACTACTTCTTACTGGCTGTTACATCATCTTAGAAGCTTCATCTGTGTTCTACTATGGTGCTTTTAGTGTCTCCGCATACCGCAGCACGCGACATAGCTTTGCAGACGATATGTACAACCGTTTCAGAGAGAAGAGCGGCCAATGTGACGATCTGGCATTAAGTCGATTCGATAACAAATGACGAAAACGGACGGATTTCTCAGGTTTTTACTACATATGAACACTTTTCACATTCTCCCGTGCAATTCGGCTGCTAGTCCTCCTTTCATGCAGAATCTTAATGTCCTAGGTCATGTCCAAGGCACCAAAGCCAGCTAAAAAATCAATAATCGATACCTAAAAATGGTATTGTACTAATTCTTACTGGCTATTACATCATCTTAGAAGCTTCATCTGTGTTCTACTATGGTGCTTTTAGTGTCTCCGCACACCGCAGCACGCGACATAGCTTTCAGACGATAAGTACAACCGTTTCAGAGACAAGAGCGGCCAATGTGACGATCTGGCTTTAAGTCGATTCGATAACAAATGACGAAAACGGACGGATTTCTCAGGTTTTTACAACATATGAACACTTTTCACATTCTCCCGTGCAACTCGGCTGCTAGTCCTCCTTTCATGCAGAATCTTAAGGTCCTAGCCCATGTCCAAGGCACCAAAGCCAGCTAAAAATTTAATAATCGATACCTTAAACTTGAATTGTACTCTCTCTTACTGGCTATTACATCAACTTATAAGCTTCATCTGTGTTCTACTATGGTGCTTTTAGTGTCTCCACATACCGCAGCACTCGACATAGCTTTGCAGACGATAAGTACAACCGTTTCAGAGAGAAGAGCGGCCAATGTGACGATCTGGCTTTAAGACGATTCGATAACCAATGACGAAAACGTACGGATTTCTCGGGTTTTTACTACATATGAACACTTTTCACATTCTCCCGTGCAACTCGGCTGCTAGTCCTCCTTTCATGCAGAATCTTAAGGTCCTAGCTCATGTCCAAGGCACCAAAGCCAGCTAAAAAGTCAATAATCGATATCTAAAATTTCAATTGTACTACTTCTTACTAGCTTTTACATCAACTTAGAAGCTTCATCTGTGTTCTACTATGCTGCTTTTAGTGTCTCCGCATACTGCAGCACGCGACATAGCTTTGCAGACGATAAATGCAACCGTTTCAGAGAGAAGAGCGCCCAATGGCTTTAAGTCGATTCGATAACAAACGACGAAAACGGACGGATTTCTCAGGTTTTTACAACATATGAACACTTTTCACATTCTCCAGTGCAACTCGGCTGCTAGTCCTGCTTTCATGCAGAATCTTAAGGTCCTAGCTTATGTCCAAGGCACCAAAGCCAGCTAAAAAGTGAATAATCGATACCTAAAACTTGACTTGTACTACTTCTTACTGGCTATTACATCAACTTAGAAGCTTCATCTGTGTCCTACTAAGGTGATTTTAGTGTCTCCACATACCGCAGCACGCGACATAGCTTTGCAGACGATAAGTACAACCGTTTCAGAGAGGAGAGCGGCCAATGTGACGATCTGGCTTTAAGTCGATTCGATAACAAATGACGAAAACGGACGTATTTCTCAGATTTTTGCTACATATGAACACCTTTCACATTCTTTCGTGCAACTCGGCTGCTAGTCATCCTTTCATGCAGAATCTTAAGGTCCTAGCTCATGTCCAAGGCACCAAAGCCAGCTAAAATGTCAATAATCGATACCTAAAACTTGAATTGTACTACTTCTTACTGGCTATTACATCAACTTAGAAGCTTCATCTGTGTTCTACTATGGTGCTTTTAGTGTCTCCGCATACCGCAGCACGCGACATAGCTTTGCAGACGATAAGTACAACCGTTTCAGAGAGAAGAGTGGCCAATGTGACGATCTGGCCTTAAGTCGATTCGATAACAAATGACGAAAACGGACGGATTTCTCAGGTTTTTACTACATATGAACACTTCTCACTTTCTCCCGTACAACTCGCCTGCTAGTCCTCCTTTCATGCAGAATCTTAAGGTCCCAGCTCATGTCCAAGGCACCAAAGCCAGCTAAAAAGTCAATAATCGATACCTAAAACTGGAATTGTACTACTTCTTACTGGCTATTACATCAACTTAGAAGCTTCATCTGTGTTCTACTATGGTGCTTTTAGTGTCTCCACATACCGCAGCACGCGACATAGCTTTGCAGACGATAAGTACAACCGTTTCAGAGAGAAGAGCGGCCAATGTGACGATCCGGCTTTAAGTCGATTCGGTAATATATGACGATAACGAACGGATTTCTCAGGTTTTTACTACATATGAACACTTTTCACATTCTCCCATGCATCTCGGCTGCTAGTCCTCATTTCATGCAGAATCTTAAGGTCCTAGCTCATGTCCAAGGCACCTAAGCCAGCTAAAAATTTAATAATCGATACCTTAAACTTGAATTGTACTCTCTCTTACTGGCTATTACATCAACTTATAAGCTTCATCTGTGTTCTACTATGGTGCTTTTAGTGTCTCCACATACCGCAGCACTCGACATAGCTTTGCAGACGATAAGTACAACCGTTTCAGAGAGAAGAGCGGCCAATGTGACGATCTGGCTTTAAGACGATTCGATAACCAATGACGAAAACGTACGGATTTCTCGGGTTTTTACTACATATGAACACTTTTCACTTTCTCCCGTGCAACTCGGCTGCTAGTCCTCCTTTCATGCAGAATCTTAAGGTCCTAGCTCATGTCCAAGGCACCAAAGCCAGCTAAAAAGTCAATAATCGATATCTAAAATTTCAATTGTACTACTTCTTACTAGCTTTTACATCAACTTAGAAGCTTCATCTGTGTTCTACTATGCTGCTTTTAGTGTCTCCGCATACTGCAGCACACGACATAGCTTTGCAGACGATAAGTGCAACCGTTTCAGAGAGAAGAGCGCCCAATGGCTTTAAGTCGATTCGATAACAAACGACGAAAACGGACGGATTTCTCAGGTTTTTACAACATATGAACACTTTTCACATTCTCCAGTGCAACTCGGCTGCTAGTCATGCTTTCATGCAGAATCTTAAGGTCATAGCTCATGTCCAAGGCACCAAAGCCAGCTAAAAAGTCAATAATCGATACCTAAAACTGGAATTGTACTACTTCTTACTGGCTATTACATCAACTTAGAAGCTTCATCTGTGTTCTACTATGGTGCTTTTAGTGTCTCCACATACCGCAGCACGCGACATAGCTTTCAGACGATAAGTACAGCCGTTTCAGAGAGAAGGGCGGACAATGTTACGATCTGGCCTTTAGTCGACTCGATAACAAAAGACGAAAACGGACGGATTTCTCAGGTTAATACAACATATGAGCACATTTCACATTCTCCCGTGCAACATTTCTTCTAGTCTCCCTCTCATGCAGATTCTTAGGGTCCTAGCTCATGTCCAAGGCACCAAAACCAGCTAAAAAGTCAATAATCGATACCTAAAACTTGACTTGTACTACTTCTTACTGGCTATTACATCAACTTAGAAGCTTCATCTGTGTCCTACTAAGGTGATTTTAGTGTCTCCACATACCGCAGCACGCGACATAGCTTTGCAGACGATAAGTACAACCGTTTCAGAGAGGAGAGCGGCCAATGTGACGATCTGGCTTTAAGTCGATTCGTTAACAAATGACGATGGCGAACGGATCTCTCAGGTTTTTACTACATATGACCACTTTTCACAATCTCGCGTGCAACTCGGCTGCTAGTCCTCCTTTCATGCAGAATCTTAAGGTCCTAGCTCATGTCCAAGGCACCAAAGCCAGCAACAAAGTCAATAATCGATACCTAAAACTTGAATTGTACTACTTCTTACTGGCTATTACATCAACTTGGAGGTTCATCTGTGTTCTACTATGGTGCTTTAAGTGTCTGCGCATGCCGCAGCACGCGACATAGCATTGCAGACGATAAGTGCAACAGCGTCAGAGGGAAGAGCGGCCAATGTGACGATCTGGCTTTAAGTCGATTCGATAACAAATGACAAAACGGACGGACTTCTCAGGTTTTTACTACATATGAACACTATTCACATTCTCCCGTGCAACTCGGCTGCTAGTCCTCCTTTCATGCAGAATCTTAAGGTCCTAGCTCATGTCCAAGGCACCAAAGCCAGCTAAAAAGTCAATAATAGATATCTAAAATTCCAATTGTACTACTTCTTACTAGCTATTACATCAACTTAGAAGCTTCATCTGTGTTCTACTATGGTGATTTTAGTGTCTCCGCATACCGCAGCACGCGACATAGCTTTGCAGACGATAAGTACAACCGTTTCAGAGAGAAGAGTGGCCAATGTCACGATCCGGGTTTAAGTCGATTCGATTACATATTACGAAAATGGACGGATTTCTCAGGTTTTTACTACATATGAAAACTTTTCACATAGTCCAGTGCAACTCGGCTGCTAGTCCTCCTTTCATGCAGATTCTTAAGGTCCTAGCTCATGTCCAAGGCACCAAAGCCAGCTAAAAAGTCAATAATCAATACATAAAACTTGAATTGTACTACCTCTTAATAGCTATTACATCAACTTAGAACCTTCATCTGTGTTCTACTATGGTGCTTTTAGTGTCTCCACATGCCGCAGCACGCGACATAGCTTTGCAGACGATAAGTACAACCGTTTCAGAGAGAAGAGATGCCAATGTGACGACCTGGCTTTAAGTCGATTCCATAAAAAATGACGAAAACGGACGGATTTCTCAGGTTTTTACTACATATGAACACTTTTCACATTCTCCCGTGCAATTCGGCTGCTAGTCCTCCTTTCATGCAGAATCTTAAGGTCCTAGCTCATGTCCAAGGCACCAAAGCCAGCTAAAAAGTCAATAATTGATACCTAAAACTGGTATTGTACTAATTCTTACTGGCTATTACATCATCTTAGAAGCTTCATCTGTGTTCTACTATGGTCCTTTTAGTGTCTCTGCATACCGCAGCACGCGACAAACCTTTCAGACGATAAGTACAACCGTTTCGGAGAGAAGAGCGGCCAATGTGACGATCTGGCTTTAAGTCGATTCGATAACAAATGACGAAAACGGACGGGTTTCTCAGGTTTTTACTACATATGAACACTTTTCACATTCTGCCGTGCAGCTAGGCTGCTAGTCCCCCTTTCATGCAGATTCTTAAGGTCCTAGCTCATGTCCAAGGCACCAAAGCCAGCTAAAATGTCAATAATCGATATCTAAAATTTATATTGTACTACTTCTTACTAGCTATTACATCAACTTAGAAGCTTCATCTGTGTTCTACTATGGTGCTTTTAGTGTCTCCACATACCGCAGCACGCGACATAGCTTTGCAGACGATAAGTACAACCGTTTCAGAGAGAAGAGCGGCCAATGTGACGATCTGGCTTTAAGTCGATTCGATAACAAAAGACGAAAACGGACGGATTTCTCAGGTTAATACTACATATTAACACTTTTCACATTCTCCCGTGCAACTTTTCTGCTTGTCCTCCTCTCATGCAGATTCGTAAGGACATAGCTCATGTCCAAGGCACCAAAGCCAGCTAAAAAGTCAATAATCGATACCTAAAACTTGAATTGTACCACTTCTTACTGGCTATTACATCAACTTAGAAGCTTCATCTGTGTCCTACTATGGTGATTTTAGTGTCTCCGCATACCACAGCATGTGACATAGCTTTGCAGACGATAAGTACAACCGTTTCAGAGAGAAGAGCGGCCAATGTGACGATCTGGCTTTAAGTCGATTCGATAACAAATGACGAAAACGGACGGATTTCTCAGGTTTTTACTACATATGAACACTTTTCACATTCTCCCGTGCAACTCGGCTGCTAGTCCTCCTTTCATGCCGAATCTTAAGGTCCTAGCTCATGTCCAAGGCACCAAAGCCAGCTAAAAAGTCAATAATCGATGCCCAAATCTTGAATTGTACTACTTCGTACTGGCTATTACATCAACTTAGAAGCTTCATCTGTGTTCTACTATGGTTATTTTGGTGTCTCCGCATACCGCAGCACGCGACATAGCTTTGCAGACGATAAGTACAACCGTTTCAGAGAGAAGAGTGGCCAATGTGACGATCCGGCTTTAAGTCGATTCGATAACAAATGACGAAAATGGACGGATTTCTCAGGTTTTTACTACATATGAAAACTTTTCACATCCTAACGTGCAGCTCGGCTGCTAGTCCTCCTTTCATGCAGAATCTTAAGGTCCTAGCTCATGTCCAAGGCACCAAAGCCAGATAAAAAGTCAATAATAGATACATAAAACTTGAATTGTACTACCTCTTACTGGCTATTACATCAACTTAGAAGCTTCATCTGTGTTCTACTATGGTGCTTTTAGTGTCTCCACATACCGCAGCACTCGACATAGCTTTGCAGACGATAAGTACAACCGTTTCAGAGAGAAGAGAGGCCAATGTGACGATCTGGCCATAAGACGATTCGATAACCAATGACGTAAACGTACGGATTTCTCAGGTTTTTACTACATATGAACACTTTTCACTTTCTCCCGTGCAACTTTTCTGCTAGTCCTCCTCTCATGCAGATTCGTAAGGACATAGCTCATGTCCAAGGCACCAAAGCCAGCTAAAAAGTCAATAATCGATATCTAAAATTTCAATTGTACTACTTCTTACTAGCTATTACATCAACTTAGAAGCTTCATCTGTGTTCTACTATGCTGCTTTTAGTGTCTCCGCATACTGCAGCACGCGACATAGCTTTGCAGACGATAAGTGCAACCGTTTCAGAGAGAAGAGCGCCCAATGTGACGATCAGGCTGTAAATCGATTCGATAACAAACGACGAAAACGGTCGGATTTCTCAGGTTTTTACTACATATGAACCCTTTTCACATTCTCCAGTGCAACTCGGCTGCTAGTCCTGCTTTCATGCAGAATCTTAAGGTCCTAGCTCATGTCCAAGGCACCAAAGCCAGCTAAAAAGTCAATAATCGATACCTAAAACTTGAATTGTACTACTTCTTACTGGCTATTACATCAACTTAGAAGCTTCATCTGTGTTCTACTATGGTGCTTTAAGTGTCTGCGCATACCGCAGCACGCGACATAGCATTGCAGACGATAAGTACAACAGCGTCAGAGGGAAGAGCGGCCAATGTGACGATCTGGCTTTAAGTCGATTCCATAACAAATGACGAAAACGGACGGATTTCTCAGGTTTTTACTACATATGAACACTTTTCACATTCTCCCGTGCAACTCGGCTGCTAACCCTCCTTTCATGCAGAATCTTAAGGTCCTAGCTAATGTCCAAGTCACCAAATCCAGCTAAAAGTCAATAATCGATACCTAAAACTTGAATTGTACTACTTCTTACTGGCTATTACATCAACTTAGAAGCTTCATCTGTGTCCTACTATGGTGATTTTACTGTCTCCGCATATCGCAGCACGCGACATAGCTTTGCAGACGATAAGTACAACCGTTTCAGAGAGAAGAGCAGCCAATGTGACGATCTGGCTTGAAGTCGATTCGAAGACAAATGACGATAACGAACGGATTTCTCAGGTTTTTACTACATATGAACACTTTTCACATTCTCCCGTGCAACTCGGCTGCTAGTCCTCCTTTCATGCAGAATCTTAAGGTTCTAGCTCATGTCCAAGGCACCAAAGCCAGCTAAAAAGTCAATAATCGATACGTAAAACTTGAATTGTACTTCTTCTTTCTGGCTATTACATCAATTTAGAAGCTTCATCTGTGTTCTACTATGGTGCTTTTAGTGTCTCCGCATACCGCAGCACGCGACATAGCTTTGCAGACGATATGTACAACCGTTTCAGAGAGAAGAGCAGCCAATGTGACGTTCTGGCCTTACGTCGATTCCATAACAAATGACGGAAACGGACGGATTTCTCATGTTTTTACTACATATGAACACTTTTCACAATCTCCCGTGCAATTCGGCTGCTAGTCCTCCTTTCATGCAGAATCTTAAGGTCGTAGCTCATGTCCAAGGCACCAAAGCCAGCTAAAAGTCAATAATCGATGCCTAAAACTTGAATTGTACTACTTCTTACTGGCTATTACATCTACTTAGAAGCTTCATCTGTGTTCTACTATGGTGATTTTAGTGTCTCCGCATACCGCAGCACGCGACATAGCTTTCAGACGATAAGTACAACCGTTTCAGAGAGAAGAACGGCCAATGTGACGACCTGGCTTTAAGTCGATTCGATAACAAATGACGAAAACGGACGGGTTTCTCAGGTTTTTACAACATATGAACACTTCTCACATTCTGCCGTGCAACTCGGCTACTAGTCCCCCTTTCATGCAGAATCTTAAGTTCCTAGCTCACATCCAAGGCACCAAAGCCAGCTAAAAAGTCAATAATCGATAACTAAAACTTGAAATGTACTACTTCTTACTGGCTATTACATCAATTTAGAAGCTTCATCTGTGTTCCACTATGGTGCATTTTGTGTCTCCGCATACCGCAGCACGCGACATAGCTTTGCAGACGACAAGTACAACCGTTTCAGAGAGAAGAGCGGCCAATGTGACGATCTGGCTTTAAGTCGATACGATAACAAATGATGAAAACGGACGGATTTCTCAGGTTTTTACTACATATGAACACTTTTCACATTCTCCCGTTCAACTCGGCTGCTAGTCCTCCTTTCATGCAGAATCTTAAGGTCCTAGCTCATGTCCAAGGCACCAAAGCCAGCTAAAAAGTCAATAATCGATACATAAAACTTGAATTGTACTACTTCTTACTGGTTATTACATCAACTTAGAAGCTTCATCTGTGTTCTACTATGGTGGTTTTTGTGTCTCCGCATACCGCAGCACGCGACATAGTGTTGCAGACGATAAGTACAACCGTTTCAGAGAGAAGAGCGGCCAATGTGACGATCTGGCTTTAAGTCGATTCGATAACAAATTGACGAAAACGGACGAATTTCTAAGGTTTTTACTACATATGAACACTTTTCACATTCTCCCGTGCAACTCGGCTGCTAGTCCTCCTTTCATGCAGAATCTTAAGGTTCTAGCTCACGTCCAAGGCACC
This sequence comes from Schistocerca gregaria, assembly GCF_023897955.1. Classification (NCBI taxonomy): domain Eukaryota; kingdom Metazoa; phylum Arthropoda; class Insecta; order Orthoptera; family Acrididae; genus Schistocerca; species Schistocerca gregaria. Next base: position 1,272,852 of record NW_026061708.1, read on the forward strand.
AAAGCCAGCTAAAAAGTCAATAATCGATACCTAAAACTTGAATTGTACAACTTCTTACTGGCTAATACACGACTTAGAAGCTTCATCTGTGTTCCACTATGGTGACTTTAGTGTCTCCGCATAACGCAGCACGCGGCATAGCTTTGCAGACGATAAGTACAACCGTTTCAGAGAGAAGAGCGGCCAATGTGACGATCTGGCTTTAAGTCGATTCGATAACAAATGACGAAAACGGACGTATTTCTCAGATTTTTACTACATATGAACACCTTTCACATTCTTTCGTGCAACTCGGCTGCTAGTCATCCTTTCATGCAGAATCTTAAGGTCCTAGCTCATGTCCAAGGCACCAAAGGCAGCTAAAATGTCAATAATCGATACCTAAAACTTGAATTGTACTACTTCTTACTTTCTATTACATCAACTTAGAAGCTTCATCTGTGTTCTACTATGGTGCTTTTAGTGTCTCCGCATACCGCAGCACGCGACATAGCTTTGCAGACGATAAGTACAACCGTTACAGAGAGAAGAGTGGCCAATGTGACGATCTGGCCTTAATTCGATTCGATAACAAATGACGAAAACGGACGGATTTCTCAGGTTTTTACTACATATGAACACTTCTCACTTTCTCCCGTACAACTCGCCTGCTAGTCCTCCTTTCATGCAGAATCTTAAGGTCCCAGCTCATGTCCAAGGCACCAAAGCCAGCTAAAAAGTAAATAATTAGAACCTAAAACTTGCATTGTACTACTTCTTACTGGCTATTACATCAACTTAGAAGCTTCATCTGTGTTCTACTATGGTGCTTTTAGTGTCTCCGCATAACGCAGCACGCGACATAGCTTTGCAGACGATAAGAACAACCGTTTCAGAGAGAAGAGCGGCAATGTGACGATCTGGCTTTAAGACGATTCCATAACAAATGACGAAAACGGACGGATTTCTCAGGTTTTTACTACATATGAAGACTTTTCACATTCTCCCGTACAACTCGGCTGCTAATCCTCCTTTCATGCAGAATCTTAAGGTCCTAGCTTATGTCCAAGGCACCAAAGCCAGCTAAAATGTCAATAATCGATACCTAAAACTTGAATCGTACTAATTCTTACTGGCTATTACATCATTTTAGAAGCTTCATCTGTGTTCTACTATGGTGCTTCTAGTGTCTCCACATACTGCAGCACGCGACATAGGTTTGCAGACGATAAGTACAACCGTTTCAGAGAGAAGAGCGGCCAATATGACGATCTGGCTTTAAGTTGATTCCATACCAAATGACGAAAACGGACGGATTTCTCAGGTTTTTACTACATATGAACACTTTTCACATTCTCCCATGCAACGCGGCTGCTAGTCCTCCTTTCATACTGAATCTTAAGGTCCTAGCTCATGTCCAAGGCATCAAAGCCAGCTAAAAAGTCAATAGTCGATACCTAAAACTTGAATTGTACTACTTCTTACTGGCTATTACATCAACTTAGAAGCTTCATCTGTGTTCCACTGTGGTGATTTTAGTGTCTCCGCGTAACGCAGCACGCGACATAGCTTTGCAGACGATAAGTACAAACGTCTGAGAGAGAAGAGCGGCCAATGTGGCGATCTGGCTTTAAGTTGATTCCATAACAAATGACGAAAACGGACTGATTTCTCAGGTTTTTACAACATTTGAACACTTTTCACATTCTCCCATGCAACGCGGCTGCTAGTCCTCCTTTCATACTGAATCTTAAGATCCTAGCTCATGTCCAAGGCATCAAAGCCAGCTAAAAAGTCAATAATCGATACCTAAAATTTGAATTGTACTACTTCTTACTGGCTATTACATCAACTTAGAAGCTTCATCTGTGTTCCACTGTGCTGATTTTAGTGTCTCCGCATAACGCAGCACGCGACATAGTTTTGCAGACTATAAGTACAACCGTTTCAGAGAGAAGAGCGGCCAATGTGACGATCTGGCTTTAAGTCGATTCGATAACAAATTGACGAAAACGGACGAATTTCTAAGGTTTTTACTACATATGAACACTTTTCACATTCTCCCGTGCAACTCGGCTCCTAGTCCTCCTTTCATGCAGAATCTTAAGGTTCTAGCTCACGTCCAAGGCTTCAAAGCCAGCAAAAAGGCAATAATTGATACCTAAAACTTGAATTGTACTACTTCTTACTGGCTATTACATCAACTTAGAAGCTTCATCTGTGTTATACTATGGTGATTTTAGTGACTCCGCATAACGCAACACGCGACATAGCTTTGCAGACGATAAGTACAACCGTTTCAGAGAGAAGAGCGGCAATGTGACGATCTGGCTTGAAGTCGATTCCATAACAAATGACGAAAACGGACGGATTTCTCAGGTTTTTACTACATATGAAAACTTTTCACATTCTCCCGTGCAACTCGGCTGCAAATCCTCCTTTCATGCAGAATCTTAAGGTCCTAGCTCATGTCCAAGGCACCAAAGCCAGCTAAAATGTCAATAATCGATACCTAAAACTTGAATTGTACTACTTCTTACTGGCTATTACATCAACTTAGAAGCTTCATTTGTGTTCTACTATGGTGCTTTTAGTGTCTCCGCATACCGCAGCACGCGACATAGCTTTGCAGACGATAAGTACAACCGTTTCAGAGAGAAGAGTGGCCAATGTGACGATCTGGCCTTAAGTCGATTCGATAACAAATGACGAAAACGGACGGATTTCTCAGGTTTTTACTACATATGAACACTTCTCACTTTCTCCCGTACAACTCGCCTGCTAGTCCTCCTTTTATGCAGAATCGTAAGGTCCCAGCTCATGTCCAAGGCACCAAAGCCAGCTAAAAAGTAATTAATGAGAACCTAAAACTTGAATTGTACTACTTCTTACTGGCTATTACATCAACTTAGAAGCTTCATCTGTGTTCTACTATGGTGCTTTTAGTGTCTCCGCATAACGCAGCACGCGACATAGCTTTGCAGACGATAAGTACAACCGTTTCAGAGAGAAGAGCGGCAATGTGACGATCTGGCTTTAAGTCGATTCCTTAACAAATGACGAAAACGGACGGATTTCTCAGGTTTTTACTACATATGAAGACTTTTCACATTCTCCCGTACAACTCGGCTGCTAATCCTCCTTTCATGCAGAATCTTAAGGTCCTAGCTTATGTCCAAGGCACCAAAGCCAGCTAAAATGTCGATAATCGATACCTAAAACTTGAATTGTACTACATCTTACTGGTTATTACATCAACTTAGAAGCTTCATCTGTGTTCTACTATGGTGCTTTTAGTGTCTCCGCATACCGCAGCACGCGACATAGCTTTGCAGAAGATAAGTACAACCGTTTCAGAGAGAAGAGCGGCCAATGTGACGATCTGGCTTTAAGTCGATTCGATAACAAATGACGAAAACGGACGGATTTCTCAGGTTTTTACTACATATGAACACTTTTCACATTCTCCCGTGGAACTCCGCTGCTGGTCCTCCTTTCATGCAGAATCTTATGGTCCTAGCTCATGTCCAAGGCACCAAAGCCAGCTAAAAAGTCAATAATCGATACCTAAAACTTGAATCGTACTAATTCTTACTGGCTATTACATCAACTTAGAAGCTTCATCTGTGTTCTACTATGGTGCTTTTAGTGTCTCCACATACAGCAGCACGCGACATAGGTTTGCAGACGATAAGTACAACCGTTTCAGAGAGAAGAGCGGCAATGTGACGATCTGGCTTTAAGTCGATTCCATAACAAATGACGAAAACGGACGGATTTCTCAGGTTTTTACTACATATGAACACTTTTCACATTCTCCCGTGCAACTCGGCTGCTAGTCCTCCTTTCATGCAGAATCTTAAGGTTCTAGCTCACGTCCAAGGCACCAAAACCAGCTAAAAAGTCAATAATTGATACCTAAAACTTGAAATGTACAGCTTCTTACTGGCTATTACACAACTTAGAAGCTTCATCTGTGTTCCACTATGGTGACTTTAGTGTCTCCGCATAACGCAGCACGCGGCATAGCTTTGCAGACGATAAGTACAACCGTTTCAGAGAGAAGAGTGGCCAATGTGACGATCTGGCCTTAATTCGATTCGATAACAAATGACGAAAACGGACGGATTTCTCAGGTTTTTACTACATATGAACACTTCTCACTTTCTCCCGTACAACTCGCCTGCTAGTCATCCTTTCATGCAGATTCTTAAGGTCCCAGCTCATGTCCAAGGCACCAAAGCCAGCTAAAAAGTAAATAATCAGAACCTAAAACTTGAATTGTACTACTTCTTACTGGCTATTACATCAACTTAGAAGCTTCATCTGTGTTCTACTATGGTGCTTTTAGTGTCTCCGCATAACGCAGCACGCGACATAGCTTTGCAGACGATAAGTACAACCGTTTCAGAGAGAAGAGCGGCAATGTGACGATTTGGCTTTAAGTCGATTCAATAACAAATGACGAAAACGGACGGATTTCTCAGGTTTTTACTACATATGAAGACTTTTCACATTCTCCCGTACAACTCGGCTGCTGATCCTCCTTTCATGCAGAATCTTAAGGTCCTAGCTTATGTCCAAGGCACCAAAGCCAGCTGAAATGTCAATAATCGATACCTAAAACTTGAATCGTACTAATTCTTACTGGCTATTACATCAACTTAGAAGCTTCATCTGTGTTCTACTATGGTGCTTCTAGTGTCTCCACATACCGCAGCACGCGACATAGGTTTGCAGACGATAAGTACAACCGTTTCAGAGAGAAGAGCGGCCAATATGACGATCTGGCTTTAAGTTGATTCCATACCAAATGACGAAAACGGACGGATTTCTCAGGTTTTTACTACATATGAACACTTTTCACATTCTCCCATGCAACGCGGCTGCTAGTCCTCCTTTCATACTGAATCTTAAGGTCCTAGCTCATGTCCAAGGCATCAAAGCCAGCTAAAAAGTCAATAGTCGATACGTAAAACTTGAATTGTACTACTTCTTACTGGCTATTACATCAACTTAGAAGCTTCATCTGTGTTCTACTATGGTGCTTTTAGTGTCTCCGCATAACGCAGCACGCGACATAGCTTTGCAGACGATAAGTACAACCGTTTCAGAGAGAAGAGCGGCCAAAGTGATGATCTGGCTTTAAGTTGATTTCATAACGAATGACGAAAACGGACGGATTCCTCAGGTTTTTACTACATTTGAACACTTTTCACATTCTCCCATGCAACTCGGCTGCTAGTCCTCCTTTCATACTGAATCTTAAGATCCTAGCTCATGTCCAAGGCATCAAAGCCAGCTAAAAAGTCAATAATCGATACCTAAAATTTGAATTGTACTACTTCTTACTGGCTATTACATCAACTTAGAAGCTTCATCTGTGTTCCACTGTGCTGATTTTAGTGTCTCCGCATAACGCAGCACGCGACATAGTTTTGCAGACGATAAGTACAATCGTTTCAGAGAGAAGAGCGGCGAATGTGACGATCTGGCTTTAAGTTGATTCGATAACAAATTGACGAAAACGGACGAATTTCTAAGGTTTTTACTACATATGAACACTTTTCACATTCTCCCGTGCAACTCGGCTGCTAGTCCTCCTTTCATGCAGAATCTTAAGGTTCTAGCTTACGTCCAAGGCATCAAAGCCAGCAAAAAGGCAATAATTGATACCTAAAACTTGAATTGTACTACTTCTTACTGGCTATTACATCAACTTAGATGCTTCATCTGTGTTATACTATGGTGATTTCAGTAACTCCGCATAACGCAACACGCGACATAGCTTTGCAGACGATAAGTACAACCGTTTCAGAGAGAAGAGCGGCAATGTGACGATCTGGCTTGAAGTCGATTCCATAACAAATGACGAAAACGGACGGATTTCTCAGGTTTTTACTACATATGAACACTTTTCACATTCTCCCGTGCAACTCGGCTGCTAATCCTCCTTTCATGCAGAATCTTAAGGTCCTAGCTCATGTCCAAGGCACCAAAGCCAGCTAAAATGTCAATAATCGATACCTAAAACTTGAATTGTACTACTTCTTACTGGCTATTACATCAACTTAGAAGCTTGATCTGTGTTCTACTATGGTGCTTTTAGTGTCGCCGCATACCGCAGCACGCGACATAGCTTTGCAGACGATAAGTACAACCGTTTCAGAGAGAAGAGCGGACAATGTGACGATCTGGCTTAAAGTCGATTCGATAACAAATGACGAAAACGGACGTATGTCTCAGATTTTTACTACATATGAACACCTTTCGCATTCTTTCGTGCAACTCGGCTGCTAGTCATCCATTCATGCAGAATCTTAAGGTCCTAGCTCATGTCCAAGGCACCAAAGCCAGCTAAAATGTCAATAATCGATACCTAAAACTTGAATTGCACTACTTCTTACTGGCTATTACATCAACTTAGAAGCTTCATCTGTGTTCTACTATGGTGCTTTTAGTGTCTCCGCATACCGCAGCACGCGACATAGCTTTGCAGACGATAAGTACAACCGTTTCAGAGAGAAGAACGGCCAATGTGACGATCTGGCTTTAAGTCGGTTCGATAACAAATGACGAAAACGAACGGATTTCTCAGGTTTTAACTACATATGAACACTTTTCACATTCTCCCGTGGAACTCCGCTGCTGGTCCTCCTTTCATGCAGAATCTTATGGTCCTAGCTCATGTCCAAGGCACCAAAGCCAGCTAAAAAGTCAATAATCGATACCTAAAACTTGAATCGTACTAATTCTTACTGGCTATTACATCAACTTAGAAGCTTCATCTGTGTTCTACTATGGTGCTTTTAGTGTCTCCACATACCGCAGCACGCGACATAGGTTTGCAGACGATAAGTACAACCGTTTCACAGAGAAGAGCGGCCAATATGATGATCTGGCTTTAAGTTGATTCCATACCAAATGACGAAAACGGACGGATTTCTCAGGTTTTTACTACATATGAACACTTCTCACTTTCTCCCGTACAACTCGCCTGCTAGTCCTCCTTTCATGCAGAATCTTAAGGTCCTAGCTCATGTCCAAGGCACCAAAGCCAGCTAAAAAGTCAATAATCGATACCTATAACTTGAATTGTACTACTTCTTACTGGTTATTACATCAACTTAGAAGCTTCATCTGTGTTCTACTATGGTGCTTTTAGTGTCTCCGCATACCGCAGCACGCGACATAGCTTTGCAGAAGATAAGTACAACCGTTTCAGAGAGAAGAGCGGCCAATGTGACGATCTGGCTTTAAGTCGATTCGATAACAAATGCCGAAAACGGACGGATTTCTCAGGTTTTTACTACATATGAACACTTTTCACATTCTCCTGTGGAACTCCGCTGCTGGTCCTCCTTTCATGCAAAATCTTATGGTCCTAGCTCATGTCCAAGGCACCAAAGCCAGCTAAAAAGTCAATAATCGATACCTAAAACTTGAATCGTACTAATTCTTACTGGCTATTACATCAACTTAGAAGCTTCATCTGTGTTCTACTATGGTGCTTTTAGTGTCTCCACATACAGCAGCACGCGACATAGGTTTGCAGACGATAAGTACAACCGTTTCAGAGAGAAGAGCGGCAATGTGACGATCTGGCTTTAAGTCGATTCCATAACAAATGACGAAAACGGACGGATTTCTCAGGTTTTTACTACATATGAACACTTTTCACATTCTCCCGTGCAACTCGGCTGCTAGTCCTCCTTTCATGCAGAATCTTAAGGTTCTAGCTCACGTCCAAGGCACCAAAACCAGCTAAAAAGTCAATAATTGATACCTAAAACTTGAAATGTACAGCTTCTTACTGGCTATTACACAACTTAGAAGCTTCATCTGTGTTCCACTATGGTGACTTTAGTGTCTCCGCATAACGCAGCACGCGGCATAGCTTTGCAGATGATAAGTACAACCGTTTCAGAGAGAAGAGCGGCCAATGTGACGATCTGGCTTTAAGTCGATTCGATAACAAATTGACGAAAACGGACGTATTTCTCAGATTTTTACTACATATGAACACCTTTCACATTCTTTCGTGCAACTCGGCTGCTAGTCATCCTTACATGCAGAATCTTAAGGTCCTAGCTCATGTCCAAGGCACCAAAGCCAGCTAAAATGTCAATAATCGATACCTAAAACTTGAATCGTACTACTTCTTACTGGCTATTACATCAACTTAGAAGCTTCATCTGTGTTCTACTATGGTGCTTTTATTGTCTCCGCATACCGCAGCACGCGACATAGCTTTGCAGACGATAAGTACAACCGTTTCAGAGAGAAGAGTGGCCAATGTGACGATCTGGCCTTAATTCGATTCGATAACAAATGACGAAAACGGACGGATTTCTCAGGTTTTTACTACATATGAACACTTCTCACTTTCTCCCGTACAACTCGCCTGCTAGTCATCCTTTCATGCAGATTCTTAAGGTCCCAGTTCATGTCCAAGGCACCAAAGCCAGCTAAAAAGTAAATAATCAGAACCTAAAACTTGAATTGTACTACTTCTTACTGGCTATTACATCAACTTAGAAGCTTCATCTGTGTTCTACTATGGTGCTTTTAGTGTCTCCGCATAACGCAGCACGCGACATAGCTTTGCAGACGATAAGTACAACCGTTTCAGAGAGAAGAGCGGCAATGTGACGATTTGGCTTTAAGTCGATTCAATAACAAATGACGAAAACGGACGGATTTCTCAGGTTTTTACTACATATGAAGACTTTTCACATTCTCCCGTACAACTCGGCTGCTAATCCTCCTTTCATGCAGAATCTTAAGGTCCTAGCTTATGTCCAAGGCACCAAAGCCAGCTGAAATGTCAATAATCGATACCTAAAACTTGAATCGTACTAATTCTTACTGGCTATTACATCAACTTAGAAGCTTCATCTGTGTTCTACTATGGTGCTTCTAGTGTCTCCACATACCGCAGCACGTGACATAGGTTTGCAGACGATAAGTACAACCGTTTCAGAGAGAAGAGCGGCCAATATGACGATCTGGCTTTAAGTTGATTCCATACCAAATGACGAAAACGGACGGATTTCTCAGGTTTATACTACATATGAACACTTTTCACATTCTCCCATGCAACGCGGCTGCTAGTCCTCCTTTCATACTGAATCTTAAGGTCCTAGCTCATGTCCAAGGCATCAAAGCCAGCTAAAAAGTCAATAGTCGATACGTAAAACTTTAATTGTACTACTTCTTACTGGCTATTACATCAACTTAGAAGCTTCATCTGTGTTCTACTATGGTGCTTTTAGTGTCTCCGCATAACGCAGCACGCGACATAGCTTTGCAGACGATAAGTACAACCGTTTCAGAGAGAAGAGCGGCCAAAGTGATGATCTGGCTTTAAGTTGATTTCATAACGAATGACGAAAACGGACGGATTCCTCAGGTTTTTACTACATTTGAACACTTTTCACATTCTCCCATGCAACTCGGCTGCTAGTCCTCCTTTCATACTGAATCTTAAGATCCTAGCTCATGTCCAAGGCATCAAAGCCAGCTAAAAAGTCAATAATCGATACCTAAAATTTGAATTGTACTACTTCTTACTGGCTATTACATCAACTTAGAAGCTTCATCTGTGTTCCACTGTGCTGATTTTAGTGTCTCCGCATAACGCAGCACGCGACATAGTTTTGCAGACGATAAGTACAATCGTTTCAGAGAGAAGAGCGGCGAATGTGACGATCTGGCTTTAAGTTGATTCGATAACAAATTGACGAAAACGGACGAATTTCTAAGGTTTCTACTACATATGAACACTTTTCACATTCTTTCGTGCAACTCGGCTGCTAGTCATCCATTCATGCAGAATCTTAAGGTCCTAGCTCATGTCCAAGGCACCAAAGCCAGCTAAAATGTCAATAATCGATACCTAAAACTTGAATTGTACTACTTCTTACTGGCTATTACATCAACTTAGAAGCTTCATCTGTGTTCTACTATGGTGCTTTTAGTGTCGCCGCATACCGCAGCACGCGACATAGCTTTGCAGACGATAAGTACAACCGTTTCAGAGAGAAGAGCGGACAATGTGACGATCTGGCTTAAAGTCGATTCGATAACAAATGACGAAAACGGACGTATGTCTCAGATTTTTACTACATATGAACACCTTTCGCATTCTTTCGTGCAACTCGGCTGCTAGTCATCCATTCATGCAGAATCTTAAGGTCCTAGCTCATGTCCAAGGCACCAAAGCCAGCTAAAATGTCAATAATCGATACCTAAAACTTGAATTGTACTACTTCTTACTGGCTATTACATCAACTTAGAAGCTTCATCTGTGTTCTACTATGGTGCTTTTAGTGTCTCTGCATACCGCAGCACGCGACATAGCTTTGCAGACGATAAGTACAACCGTTTCAGAGAGAAGAACGGCCAATGTGACGATCTGGCTTTAAGTCGGTTCGATAACAAATGACGAAAACGAACGGATTTCTCAGGTTTTAACTACATATGAACACTTTTCACATTCTCCCGTGGAACTCCGCTGCTGGTCCTCCTTTCATGCAGAATCTTATGGTCCTAGCTCATGTCCAAGGCACCAAAGCCAGCTAAAAAGTCAATAATCGATACCTAAAACTTGAATCGTACTAATTCTTACTGGCTATTACATCAACTTAGAAGCTTCATCTGTGTTCTACTATGGTGCTTTTAGTGTCTCCACATACCGCAGCACGCGACATAGGTTTGCAGACGATAAGTACAACCGTTTCACAGAGAAGAGCGGCCAATATGATGATCTGGCTTTAAGTTGATTCCATACCAAATGACGAAAACGGACGGATTTCTCAGGTTTTTACTACATATGAACACTTCTCACTTTCTCCCGTACTACTCGCCTGCTAGTCCTCCTTTCATGCAGAATCTTAAGGTCCTAGCTCATGTCCAAGGCACCAAAGCCAGCTAAAAAGTCAATAATCGATACCTATAACTTGAATTGTACTACTTCTTACTGGTTATTACATCAACTTAGAAGCTTCATCTGTGTTCTACTATGGTGGTTTTTGTGTCTCCGCATACCGCAGCACGCGACATAGTTTTGCAGACGATAAGTACAACCGTTTCAGAGAGAAGAGCGGCCAATGTGACGATCTGGCTTTAAGTCGATTCGATAACAAATTGACGAAAACGGACGAATTTCTAAAGTTTTTACTACATATGAACACTTTTCACATTCTCCCGTGCAACTCGGCTGCTAGTCCTCCTTTCATGCAGAATCTTAAGGTTCTAGCTCACGTCCAAGGCACCAAAGCCAGCTAAAAAGTCAATAGTCGATACCTAAAACTTGAATTGTACTACTTCTTACTGGCTATTACATCAACTTAGAAGCTTCATCTGTGTTCCACTGTGGTGATTTTAGTGTCTCCGCGTAACGCAGCACGCGACATAGCTTTGCAGACGATAAGTACAACCGTTTCAGAGAGAAGAGCGGCCAATGTGACGATCTGGCTTTAAGTTGATTCCATAACAAATGATGAAAACGGACGGATTTCTCAGGTTTTTACTACATTTGAACACTTTTCACATTCTCCCATGCAACTCGGGTGCTAGTCCTCCTTTCATACTGAATCTTAAGATCCTAGCTCATGTACAAGGCATAAAAGCCAGCTAAAAAGTCAATAATCGATACCTAAAATTTGAATTGTACTACTTCTTACTGGCTATTACATCAACTTAGAAGCTTCATCTGTGTTCCACTGTGCTGATTTTAGTGTCTCCGCATAACGCAGCACGCGACATAGCTTTGCAGACGATAAGTACAACCGTTTCAGAGAGAAGAGCGGCCAATGTGACGATCTGGCTTTAAGTCGATTCGATAACAAATTGACGAAAACGGACGAATTTCTAAGGTTTCTACTACATATGAACACTTTTCACATTCTCCCGTGCAACTCGGCTGCTAGTCCTCCTTTCATGCAGAATCTTAAGGTTCTAGCTCATGTCCAAGGCATCAAAGCCAGCAAAAAGGCAATAATCGATACGTAAAACTTGAATTGTACTACTTCTTACTGGCTATTACATCAACTTAGAAGCTTCATCTGTGTTCTACTATGTTGCTTTTAGTGTCTCCGCATACCGCAGCACGCGACATAGGTTTGCAGACGATAAGTACAACCGTTTCACAGAGAAGAGCGGCCAATATGATGATCTGGCTTTAAGTTGATTCCATACCAAATGACGAAAACGGACGGATTTCTCAGGTTTTTACTACATATGAACACTTCTCACTTTCTCCCGTACAACTCGCCTGCTAGTCCTCCTTTCATGCAGAATCTTAAGGTCCTAGCTCATGTCCAAGGCACCAAAGCCAGCTAAAATGTCAATAATCGATACCTAAAACTTGAATTGTACTACTTCTTACTGGCTATTACATCAACTTAGAAGCTTCATTTGTGTTCTACTATGGTGCTTTTAGTGTCTCCGCATACCGCAGCACGCGACATAGCTTTGCAGACGATAAGTACAACCGTTTCAGAGAGAAGAGTGGCCAATGTGACGATCTGGCCTTAAGTCGATTCGATAACAAATGACGAAAACGGACGGATTTCTCAGGTTTTTACTACATATGAACACTTCTCACTTTCTCCCGTACAACTCGCCTGCTAGTCCTCCTTTTATGCAGAATCGTAAGGTCCCAGCTCATGTCCAAGGCACCAAAGCCAGCTAAAAAGTAATTAATGAGAACCTAAAACTTGAATTGTACTACTTCTTACTGGCTATTACATCAACTTAGAAGCTTCATCTGTGTTCTACTATGGTGCTTTTAGTGTCTCCGCATAACGCAGCACGCGACATAGCTTTGCAGACGATAAGTACAACCGTTTCAGAGAGAAGAGCGGCCAATGTGACGATCTGGCTTTAAGTTGATTCCATAACAAATGACGAAAACGGACGGATTTCTCAGGTTTTTACTACATTTGAACACTTTTCACATTCTCCCATGCAACTCGGGTGCTAGTCCTCCTTTCATACTGAATCTTAAGATCCTAGCTCATGTACAAGGCATCAAAGCCAGCTAAAAAGTCAATAATCGATACCTAAAATTTGAATTGTACTACTTCTTACTGGCTATTACATCAACTTAGAAGCTTCATCTGTGTTCCACTGTGCTGATTTTAGTGTCTCCGCATAACGCAGCATGCGACATAGCTTTGCAGACGATAAGTACAACCGTTTCAGAGAGAAGAGCGGCCAATGTGACGATCTGGCTATAAGTCGATTCGATAACAAATTGACGAAAACGGACGAATTTCTAAGGTTTCTACTACATATGAACACTTTTCACATTCTCCCGTGCAACTCGGCTGCTAGTCCTCCTTTCATGCAGAATCTTAAGGTTCTAGCTCATGTCCAAGGCATCAAAGCCAGCAAAAAGGCAATAATCGATACGTAAAACTTGAATTGTACTACTTCTTACTGGCTATTACATCAACTTAGAAGCTTCATCTGTGTTCTACTATGTTGCTTTTAGTGTCTCCGCATACCGCAGCACGCGACATAGGTTTGCAGACGATAAGTACAACCGTTTCACAGAGAAGAGCGGCCAATATGATGATCTGGCTTTAAGTTGATTCCATACCAAATGACGAAAACGGACGGATTTCTCAATTTTTTACTACATATGAACACTTCTCACTTTCTCCCGTACAACTCGCCTGCTAGTCCTCCTTTCATGCAGAATCTTAAGGTCCTAGCTCATGTCCAAGGCACCAAAGCCAGCTAAAAAGTCAATAATCGATACCTATAACTTGAATTGTACTACTTCTTACTGGTTATTACATCAACTTAGAAGCTTCATCTGTGTTCTACTATGGTGGTTTTTGTGTGTCCGCATACCGCAGCACGCGACATAGTTTTGCAGACGATAAGTACAACCGTTTCAGAGAGAAGAGCGGCCAATGTGACGATCTGGCTTTAAGTCGATTCGATAACAAATTGACGAAAACGGACGAATTTCTAAAGTTTTTACTACATATGAACACTTTTCACATTCTCCCGTGCAACTCGGCTGCTAGTCCTCCTTTCATGCAGAATCTTAAGGTTCTAGCTCACGTCCAAGGCACCAAAGCCAGCTAAAAAGTCAATAGTCGATACCTAAAACTTGAATTGTACTACTTCTTACTGGCTATTACATCAACTTAGAAGCTTCATCTGTGTTCCACTGTGGTGATTTTAGTGTCTCCGCGTAACGCAGCACGCGACATAGCTTTGCAGACGATAAGTACAACCGTTTCAGAGAGAAGAGCGGCCAATGTGACGATCTGGCTTTAAGTTGATTCCATAACAAATGACGAAAACGGACGGATTTCTCAGGTTTTTACTACATTTGAACACTTTTCACATTCTCCCATGCAACTCGGGTGCTAGTCCTCCTTTCATACTGAATCTTAAGATCCTAGCTCATGTACAAGGCATCAAAGCCAGCTAAAAAGTCAATAATCGATACCTAAAATTTGAATTGTACTACTTCTTACTGGCTATTACATCAACTTAGAAGCTTCATCTGTGTTCCACTGTGCTGATTTTAGTGTCTCCGCATAACGCAGCACGCGACATAGCTTTGCAGACGATAAGTACAACCGTTTCAGAGAGAAGAGCGGCCAATGTGACGATCTGGCTTTAAGTCGATTCGATAACAAATTGACGAAAACGGACGAATTTCTAAGGTTTCTACTACATATGAACACTTTTCACATTCTCCCGTGCAACTCGGCTGCTAGTCCTCCTTTCATGCAGAATCTTAAGGTTCTAGCTCATGTCCAAGGCATCAAAGCCAGCAAAAAGGCAATAATCGATACGTAAAACTTGAATTGTACTACTACTTACTGGCTATTACATCAACTTAGAAGCTTCATCTGTGTTCTACTATGTTGCTTTTAGTGTCTCCGCATACCGCAGCACGCGACATAGGTTTGCAGACGATAAGTACAACCGTTTCACAGAGAAGAGCGGCCAATATGATGATCTGGCTTTAAGTTGATTAAATACCAAATGACGAAAACGGACGGATTTCTCAGGTTTTTACTACATATGAACACTTCTCACTTTCTCCCGTACAACTCGCCTGCTAGTCCTCCTTTCATGCAGAATCTTAAGGTCCTAGCTCATGTCCAAGGCACCAAAGCCAGCTAAAAAGTCAATAATCGATACCTATAACTTGAATTGTACTACTTCTTACTGGTTATTACATCAACTTAGAAGCTTCATCTGTGTTCTACTATGGTGGTTTTTGTGTGTCCGCATACCGCAGCACGCGACATAGTTTTGCAGACGATAAGTACAACCGTTTCAGAGAGAAGAGCGGCCAATGTGACGATCTGGCTTTAAGTCGATTCGATAACAAATTGACGAAAACGGACGAATTTCTAAAGTTTTTACTACATATGAACACTTTTCACATTCTCCCGTGCAACTCGGCTGCTAGTCCTCCTTTCATGCAGAATCTTAAGGTTCTAGCTCACGTCCAAGGCACCAAAGCCAGCTAAAAAGTCAATAGTCGATACCTAAAACTTGAATTGTACTACTTCTTACTGGCTATTACATCAACTTAGAAGCTTCATCTGTGTTCCACTGTGGTGATTTTAGTGTCTCCGCGTAACGCAGCACGCGACATAGCTTTGCAGACGATAAGTACAACCGTTTCAGAGAGAAGAGCGGCCAATGTGACGATCTGGCTTTAAGTTGATTCCATAACAAATGACGAAAACGGACGGATTTCTCAGGTTTTTACTACATTTGAACACTTTTCACATTCTCCCATGCAACTCGGGTGCTAGTCCTCCTTTCATACTGAATCTTAAGATCCTAGCTCATGTACAAGGCATCAAAGCCAGCTAAAAAGTCAATAATCGATACCTAAAATTTGAATTGTACTACTTCTTACTGGCTATTACATCAACTTAGAAGCTTCATCTGTGTTCCACTGTGCTGATTTTAGTGTCTCCGCATAACGCAGCACGCGACATAGCTTTGCAGACGATAAGTACAACCGTTTCAGAGAGAAGAGCGGCCAATGTGACGATCTGGCTTTAAGTCGATTCGATAACAAATTGACGAAAACGGACGAATTTCTAAGGTTTCTACTACATATGAACACTTTTCACATTCTCCCGTGCAACTCGGCTGCTAGTCCTCCTTTCATGCAGAATCTTAAGGTTCTAGCTCATGTCCAAGGCATCAAAGCCAGCAAAAAGGCAATAATCGATACGTAAAACTTGAATTGTACTACTTCTTACTGGTTATTACATCAACTTAGAAGCTTCATCTGTGTTCTACTATGGTGGTTTTTGTGTCTCCGCATACCGCAGCACGCGACATAGTTTTGCAGACGATAAGTACAACCGTTTCAGAGAGAAGAGCGGCCAATGTGACGATCTGGCTTTAAGTCGATTCGATAACAAATGGACGAAAACGGACGAATTTCTAAGGTTTTTACTACATATGAACACTTTTCACATTCTCCCGTGCAACTCGGCTGCTAGTCCTCCTTTCATGCAGAATCTTAAGGTTCTAGCTCACGTCCAAGGCATCAAAGCCAACAAAAAGGCAATAATTGATACCTAAAACTTGAATTGTACTACTTCTTACTGGCTATTACATCAACTTAGAAGCTTCATCTGTGTTATACTATGGTGATTTTAGTGACTCCGCATAACGCAACACGCGACATAGCTTTGCAGACGATAAGTACAACCGTTTCAGAGAGAAGAGCGGCCAATGTGACGATCTGGCTTTAAGTCGATTTGATAACAAATGTCGAAAACGAACGGATTTCTCAGGTTTTTCCTACATATGAACACTTTTTACTTTTTACCGTGGAACTCCGCTGCTGGTGCCCGTTTCATGCAGAATCTTAAGGTCCTAGCTCATGTCCAAGGCACCAAAGCCAGCTAAAAAGTCAATAATCGATACCTAAAACGTAAATTGTACAACTTCTTACTGGCTATTACACAACTTAGAAGCTTCATCTGTGTTCTACTATGGTGCTTTTAGTGTCGCCGCATACCGCAGCACGCGACATAGCTTTGCAGACGATAAGTACAACCGTTTCAGAGAGAAGAGCGGCCAATGTGACGATCTGGCTTTAAGTCGATTCGATAGCAAATGTCGAAAACGAACGGATTTCTCAGGTTTTTACTACATATGAACACTTTTCACATTCTCCCGTGCAACTCGGCTGCTAGTCCTCCTTTCATGCAGAATCTTAAGGTTCTAGCTCACGTCCAAGGCACCAAAGCCAGCTAAAAAGTCAATAGTCGATACCTAAAACTTGAATTGTACTACTTCTTACTGGCTATTACATCAACTTAGAAGCTTCATCTGTGTTCCACTGTGGTGATTTTAGTGTCTCCGCGTAACGCAGCACGCGACATAGCTTTGCAGACGATAAGTACAACCGTTTCAGAGAGAAGAGCGGCCAATGTGACGATCTGGCTTAAAGTTGATTCCATAACAAATGACGAAAACGGACGGATTTCTCAGGTTTTTACTACATTTGAACACTTTTCACATTCTCCCATGCAACTCGGGTGCTAGTCCTCCTTTCATACTGAATCTTAAGATCCTAGCTCATGTACAAGGCATCAAAGCCAGCTAAAAAGTCAATAATCGATACCTAAAATTTGAATTGTACTACTTCTTACTGGCTATTACATCAACTTAGAAGCTTCATCTGTGTTCCACTGTGCTGATTTTAGTGTCTCCGCATAACGCAGCACGCGACATAGCTTTGCAGACGATAAGTACAACCGTTTCAGAGAGAAGAGCGGCCAATGTGACGATCTGGCTTTAAGTCGATTCGATAACAAATTGACGAAAACGGACGAATTTCTAAGGTTTCTACTACATATGAACACTTTTCACATTCTCCCGTGCAACTCGGCTGCTAGTCCTCCTTTCATGCAGAATCTTAAGGTTCTAGCTCATGTCCAAGGCATCAAAGCCAGCAAAAAGGCAATAATCGATACGTAAAACTTGAATTATACTACTTCTTACTGGTTATTACATCAACTTAGAAGCTTCATCTGTGTTCTACTATGGTGGTTTTTGTGTCTCCGCATACCGCAGCACGCGACATAGTTTTGCAGACGATAAGTACAACCGTTTCAGAGAGAAGAGCGGCCAATGTGACGATCTGGCTTTAAGTCGATTCGATAACAAATTGACGAAAACGGACGAATTTCTAAAGTTTTTACTACATATGAACACTTTTCACATTCTCCCGTGCAACTCGGCTGCTAGTCCTCCTTTCATGCAGAATCTTAAGGTTCTAGCTCACGTCCAAGGCACCAAAGCCAGTTAAAAAGTCAATAGTCGATACCTAAAACTTGAATTGTACTACTTCTTACTGGCTATTACATCAACTTAGAAGCTTCATCTGTGTTCCACTGTGGTGATTTTAGTGTCTCCGCGTAACGCAGCACGCGACATAGCTTTGCAGACGATAAGTACAACCGTTTCAGAGAGAAGAGCGGCCAATGTGACGATCTGGCTTTAAGTTAATTCCATAACAAATGACGAAAACGGACGGATTTCTCAGGTTTTTACTACATTTGAACACTTTTCACATTCTCCCATGCAACTCGGGTACTAGTCCTCCTTTCATACTGAATCTTAAGATCCTAGCTCATGTACAAGGCATCAAAGCCAGCTAAAAAGTCAATAATCGATACCTAAAATTTGAATTGTACTACTTCTTACTGGCTATTACATCAACTTAGAAGCTTCATCTGTGTTCCACTGTGCTGATTTTAGTGTCTCCGCATAACGCAGCACGCGACATAGCTTTGCAGACGATAAGTACAACCGTTTCAGAGAGAAGAGCGGCCAATGTGACGATCTGGCTTTAAGTCGATTCGATAACAAATTGACGAAAACGGACGAATTTCTAAGGTTTCTACTACATATGAACACTTTTCACATTCTCCCGTGCAACTCGGCTGCTAGTCCTCCTTTCATGCAGAATCTTAAGGTTCTAGCTCATGTCCAAGGCATCAAAGCCAGCAAAAAGGCAATAATCGATACGTAAAACTTGAATTGTACTACTTCTTACTGGTTATTACATCAACTTAGAAGCTTCATCTGTGTTCTACTATGGTGGTTTTTGTGTCTCCGCATACCGCAGCACGCGACATAGTTTTGCAGACGATAAGTACAACCGTTTCAGAGAGAAGAGCGGCCAATGTGACGATCTGGCTTTAAGTCGATTCGATAACAAATGGACGAAAACGGACGAATTTCTAAGGTTTTTACTACATATGAACACTTTTCACATTCTCCCGTGCAACTCGGCTGCTAGTCCTCCTTTCATGCAGAACCTTAAGGTTCTAGCTCACGTCCAAGGCATCAAAGCCAACAAAAAGGCAATAATTGATACCTAAAACTTGAACTGTACTACTTCTTACTGGCTATTACATCAACTTAGAAGCTTCATCTGTGTTATACTATGGTGATTTTAGTGACTCCGCATAACGCAACACGCGACATAGCTTTGCAGACGATAAGTACAACCGTTTCAGAGAGAAGAGCGCCAATGTGACGATCTGGCCTGAAGTCGATTCCATAACAAATGACGAAAACGGACGGATTTCTCAGGTTTTTACTACATATGAACACTTTTCACATTCTCCCGTGCAACTCGGCTGCTAATCCTCCTTTCATGCAGAATCTTAAGGTCCTAGCTCATGTCCAAGGCACCAAAGCCAGCTAAAATGTCAATAATCGATAACTAAAACTTGAATTGTACTACTTCTCACTGGCTATTACATCAACTTAGAAGCTTGATCTGTGTTCTACTATGGTGCTTTTAGTGTCGCCGCATACCGCAGCACGCGACATAGCTTTGCAGACGATAAGTACAACCGTTTCAGAGAGAAGAGCGGCCAATGTGACGATCTGGCTTTAAGTCGATTCGATAACAAATGTCGAAAACGAACGGATTTCTCAGGTTTTTCCTACATATGAACACTCTTTACATTTTACCGTGGAACTCCGCTGCTGGTCCCCGTTTCATGCAGAATCTTCAGGTCCTAGCTCATGTCCAAGGCACCAAAGCCAGCTAAAAAGTCAATAATCGATACTTAAAACGTAAATTGTACAACTTCTTACTGGCTATTACACAACTTAGAAGCTTCGTCTGTGTTCTACTATGGTGCTTTTAGTGTCGCCGCATACCGCAGCACGCGACATAGCTTTGCAGACGATAAGTACAACCGTTTCAGAGAGAAGAGCGGCCAATGTGACGATCTGGCTTTAAGTCGATTCGATAGCAAATGTCGAAAACGAACGGATTTCTCAGGTTTTTACTACATATGAACACTTTTCACATTCTCCCGTGCAACTCGGCTGCTAGTCCTCCTTTCATGCAGAATCTTAAGGTTCTAGCTCACGTCCAAGGCACCAAAGCCAGCTAAAAGGTCAATAGTCGATACCTAAAACTTGAATTGTACTACTTCTTACTGGCTATTACATCAACTTAGAAGCTTCATCTGTGTTCCACTGTGGTGATTTTAGTGTCTCCGCGCAACGCAGCACGCGACATAGCTTTGCAGACGATAAGTACAACCGTTTCAGAGAGAAGAGCGGCCAATGTGACGATCTGGCTTTAAGTTGATTCCGTAACAAATGACGAAAACGGACGGATTTCTCAGGTTTTTACTACATTTGAACACTTTTCACATTCTCCCATGCAACTCGGGTGCTCGTCCTCCTTTCATACTGAATCTTAAGATCCTAGCTCATGTACAAGGCATCAAAGCCAGCTAAAAAGTCAATAATCGATACCTAAAATTTGAATTGTACTACTTCTTACTGGCTATTACATCAACTTAGAAGCTTCATCTGTGTTCCACTGTGCTGATTTTAGTGTCACCGCATAACGCAGCACGCGACATAGCTTTGCAGACGATAATTACAACCGTTTCAGAGAGAAGAGCGGCCAATGTGACGATCTGGCTTTAAGTCGATTCGATAACAAATTGACGAAAACGGACGAATTTCTAAGGTTTCTACTACATATGAACACTTTTCACATTCTCCCGTGCAACTCGGCTGCTAGTCCTCCTTTCATGCAGAATCTTAAGGTTCTAGCTCATGTCCAAGGCATCAAAGCCAGCAAAAAGGCAATAATCGATACGTAAAACTTGAATTGTACTACTTCTTACTGGTTATTACATCAACTTAGAAGCTTCATCTGTGTTCTACTATGGTGGTTTTTGTGTCTCCGCATACCGCAGCACGCGACATAGTTTTGCAGACGATAAGTACAACCGTTTCAGAGAGAAGAGCGGCCAATGTGACGATCTGGCTTTAAGTCGATTCGATAACAAATGGACGAAAACGGACGAATTTCTAAGGTTTTTACTACATATGAACACTTTTCACATTCTCCCGTGCAACTCGGCTGCTAGTCCTCCTTTCATGCAGAATCTTACGGTTCTAGCTCACGTCCAAGGCATCAAAGCCAACAAAAAGGCAATAATTGATACCTAAAACTTGAATTGTACTACTTCTTACTGGCTATTACATCAACTTAGAAGCTTCATCTGTGTTATACTATGGTGATTTTAGTGACTCCGCATAACGCAACACGCGACATAGCTTTGCAGACGATAAGTACAACCGTTTCAGAGAGAAGAGCGCCAATGTGACGATCTGGCCTGAAGTCGATTCCATAACAAATGACGAAAACGGACGGATTTCTCAGGTTTTTACTACATATGAACACTTTTCACATTCTCCCGTGCAACTCGGCTGCTAATCCTCCTTTCATGCAGAATCTTAAGGTCCTAGCTCATGTCCAAGACACCAAAGCCAGCTAAAATGTCAGTGATCGATAACTAAAACTTGAATTGTACTACTTCTCACTGGCTATTACATCAACTTAGAAGCTTGATCTGTGTTCTACTATGGTGCTTTTAGTGTCGCCGCATACCGCTGCACGCGACATAGCTTTGCAGACGATAAGTACAACCGTTTCAGAGAGAAGAGCGGCCAATGTGACGATCTGGCTTTAAGTCGATTCGATAGCAAATGTCGAAAACGAACGGATTTCTCAGGTTTTTACTACATATGAACACTTTTCACATTCTCCCGTGCAACTCGGATGCTAGTCCTCCTTTCATGCAGAATCTTAAGGTTCTAGCTCACGTCCAAGGCACCAAAGCCAGCTAAAATGTCAATAATCGATACCTAAAACTTGAATCGTACTAATTCTTACTGGCTATTACATCAACTTAGAAGCTTCATCTGTGCTCTACTATGGTGCTTCTAGTGTCTCCACATACCGCAGCACGCGACATAGGTTTGCAGACGATAAGTACAACTGTTTTAGAGAGAAGAGCGGCCAATATGACGATCAGGCTTTAAGTTGATTCCATACCAAATGACGAAAACGGACGGATTTCTCAGGTTTGTACTACATATGAACACTTTTCACATTCTCCCATGCAACGCGGCTGCTAGTCCTCCATTCATACTGAATCTTAAGGTCCTAGCTCATGTCCAAGGCATCAAAGCCAGCTAAAAAGTCAATAGTCGATACCTAAAACTTGAATTGTACTACTTCTTACTGGCTATTACATCAACTTAGAAGCTTCATCTGTGTTCTACTATGGTGCTTTTAGTGTCTCCGCATAACGCAGCGCGCGACATAGCTTTGCAGACGATAAGTACAACCGTTTCAGAGAGAAGAGCGGCCAATGTGACGATCTGGCTTTAAGTTGATTCCATAACGAATGACGAAAACGGACGGATTCCTCAGGTTTTTACTACATTTGAACACTTTTCACATTCTCCCATGCAACTCTGCTGCTAGTCCTCCTTTCATACTGAATCTTAAGATCCTAGCTCATGTCCAAGGCATCAAAGCCAGCTAAAAAGTCAATAATCGATACCTAAAATTTGAATTGTACTACTTCTTACTGGCTATTACATCAACTTAGAAGCTTCATCTGTGTTCCACTGTGCTGATTTTAGTGTCTCCGCATAACGCAGCACGCGACATAGTTTTGCAGACGATAAGTACAACCGTTTCAGAGAGAAGAGCGGCCAATGTGACGATCTGGCTTTAAGTCGATTCGATAAGAAATTGACGAAAACGGACGAATTTCTAAGGTTTTTACTACATATGAACACTTTTCACATTCTCCCGTGCAACTCGGCTGCTAGTCCTCCTTTCATGCAGAATCTTAAGGTTCTAGCTCACGTCCAAGGCATCAAAGCCAGCAAAAAGGCAATAATTGATACCTAAAACTTGAATTGTACTACTTCTTACTGGCTATTACATCAACTTAGAAGCTTCATCTGTGTTATACTATGGTGATTTTAGTGACTCCGCATAACGCAACACGCGACATAGCTTTGCAGACGATAAGTACAACCGTTTCAGAGAGAAGAGCGGCAATGTGACGATCTGGCTTGAAGTCGATTCCATAACAAATGACGAAAACGGACGGATTTCTCAGGTTTTTACTACATATGAACACTTTTCACATTCTCCCGTGCAACTCGGCTGCTAATCCTCCTTTCATGCAGAATCTTAAGGTCCTAGCTCATGTCCAAGGCACCAAAGCCAGCTAAAATGTCAATAATCGATACCTAAAACTTGAATTGTACTACTTCTTACTGGCTATTACACCAACTTAGAAGCTTCATCTGTGTTCTACTATGGTGCTTTTAGTGTCGCCGCATACCGCAGCACGCGACATAGCTTTGCAGACGATAAGTACAACCGTTTCAGAGAGAAGAGCGGCCAATGTGACGATCTGGCTTTAAGTCGATTCGATAACAAATGTCGAAAACGAACGGATCTCTCAGGTTTTTCCTACATATGAACACTTTTCACATTCTACCGTGGAACTCCGCTGCTGGTCCTCGTTTCATGCAGAATCTTAAGGTCCTAGCTCATGTCCAAGGCACCAAAGCCAGCTAAAAAGTCAATAATCGATACCTAAATCGTAAATTGTACAACTTCTTACTGGCTATTACACAACTTAGAAGCTTCATCTGTGTTCCACTATGGTGACTTTAGTGTCTCCGCATAACGCAGCACGCGGCATAGCTTTGCAGACGATAAGTACAACCGTTTCAGAGAGAGGAACGGCCAATGTGACGATCTGGCTTTAAGTCGATTCGATAACAAATGACGAAACCGGACGTATTTCTCAGATTTTTGCTACATATGAACACCTTTCACATTCTTTCGTGCAACTCGGCTGCTAGTCATCCTTTCATGCAGAATCTTAAGGTCCCAGCTCATGTCCAAGGCACCAAAGCCAGCTAAAATGTCAATAATCGATACCTAAAACTTGAATTGTACTACTTCTTACTGGCTATTACATCAACTTAGAAGCTTCATCTGTGTTCTACTATGGTGCTTTTAGTGTCTCCGCATACCGCAGCACGCGACATAGCTTTGCAGACGATAAGTACAACCGTTTCAGAGAGAAGAGTGGCCAATGTGACGATCTGGCCTTAAGTCGATTCGATAACAAATGACGAAAACGGACGGATTTATCAGGTTTTTACTACATATGATCACTTCTCACATTCTCCCGTACAACTCGCCTGCTAGTCCTCCTTTCAGGCAGAATCTTAAGGTCCCAGCTCATGTCCAAGGCACCAAAGCCAGCTAAAAAGTAATTAATGAGAACCTAAAACTTGAATTGTACTACTTCTTACTGGCTATTACATCAACTTAGAAGCTTCATCTGTGTTCTACCATGGTGCTTTTAGTGTCTCCGCATACCGCAGCACGCGACATAGCTTTGCAGACGATAAGTACAACCGTTTCAGAGACAAGAGTGGCCAATGTGAAGATCTGGCCTTAAGTCGATTCGATAACAAATGACGAAAACGGACGGATTTCTCAGGTTTTTACTACATATGAACACTTCTCACTTTCTCCCGTACAACTCGCCTGCTAGTCATCCTTTCATGCAGAATCTTAAGGTCCCAGCTCATGTCCAAGGCACCAAAGCCAGCTAAAAAGTAAATAATCAGAATCTAAAACTTGAATTGTACTACTTCTTACAGGCTATTACATCAACTTATAAGCTTCATCTGTGTTCTACTATGGTGGTTTTAGTGTCTCCGCATAACGCAGCACGCGACATAGCTTTGCAGACGATAAGTACAACCGTTACAGAGAGAAGAGCGGCAATGTGACGATCTGGCTTTAAGTCGATTCCATAACAAATGACGAAAACGGACGGATTTCTCAGGTTTTTACTACATATGAACACTTTTCACATTCTCCCGTGCAACTCGGCTGCTAGTCCTCCTTTCATACAGAATCTTAAGGTTCTAGCTGACGTCCAAGGCACCAAAGCCAGCTAAAAAGTCAATAATCGATACCTAAAACTTGAATTGTACAACTTCTTACTGGCTATTACACAACTTAGAAGCTTCATCTGTGTTCCACTATGGTGACTTTAGTGTCTCCGCATAACGCAGCACGCGGCATAGCTTTGCAGACGATAAGTACAACCGTTTCAGAGAGAAGAGCGGACAATGTGACGATCTGGCTTTAAGTCGATTCGATAACAAATGACGAAAACGGACGTATGTCTCAGATTTTCACTGCATATGAACACCTTTCACATTCTTTCGTGCAACTGGGCTGCTAGTCATCCATTCATGCAGAATCTTAAGGTCCTAGCTCATGTCCAAGGCACCAAAGCCAGCTAAAATGTCAATAATCGATACCTAAAACTTGAATTGTACTTATTCTTACTGGCTATTACATCAACTTAGAAGCTTCATCTGTGTTCTACTATGGTGCTTTTAGTGTCTCCGCATACCGCAGCACGCGACATAGCTTTGCAGACGGTAAGTACAACCGTTTCAGAGAGAAGAGTGGCCAATGTGACGATCTGGCCTTAATTCGATTCGATAACAAATGACGAAAACGGACGGATTTCTCAGGTTTTTACTACATATGAACACTTCTCACTTTCTCCCGTACAACTCGCCTGCTAGTCCTCCTTTCATGCAGAATCTTAAGGTCCCAGCTCATGTCCAAGGCACCAAAGCCAGCTAAAAAGTAATTAATGAGAACCTAAAACTTGAATTGTACTACTTCTTACTGGCTATTACATCAACTTAGAAGCTTCATCTGGGTTCTACTATGGTGCTTTTAGTGTCTCCGCATAACGCAGCACGCGACATAGCTTTGCAGACGATAAGTACAACTGTTTCAGAGAGAAGAGCGGCAATGTGACGATCTTGCTTTAAGTCGATTCCTTAACAAATGACGAAAACGGACGGATTTCTCAGGTTTTTACTACATATTAAGACTTTTCACATTCTCCCGTACAACTCGGCTGCTAATCCTCCTTTCATGCAGAATCTTAAGGTCCTAGCTTATGTCCAAGGCACCAAAGCCAGCTAAAATGTCAATAATCGATACCTAAATCTTGAATTGTACTACTTCTTACTGGCTATTACATCAACTTAGAAGCTTCATCTGTGTTCTACTATGGTGCTTTTAGTGTCTCCGCATAACGCAGCACGCGACATAGCTTTGCAGACGATAAGTACAACCGTTTCAGAGAGAAGAGCGGCAATGTGACGATCTGGCTTTAAGTTGATTCCATACCAAATGACGAAAACGGACGGATTTCTCAGGTTTTTACTACATATGAACACTTTTCACATTCTCCCATGCAACGCGGCTGCTAGTCCTCCTTTCATACTGAATCTTAAGGTCCTAGCTCATGTCCAAGGCATCAAAGCCAGCTAAAAAGTCAATAGTCGATACCTAAAACTTGAATTGTTCTACTTCTTACTGGCTATTACATCAACTTAGAAGCTTCATCTGTGTTCCACTGTGGTGATTTTAGTGTCTCCACGTAACGCAGCACGCGACATAGCTTTGCAGACGATAAGTACAACCGTTTCAGAGAGAAGAGCGGCAAATGTGACGATCTGGCTTTAAGTTGATCCCATAACAAATGACGAAAACGGAAGGATTTCTCAGGTTTTTACTACATTTGAACACTTTTCACTTTCTCCTATGAAACTCGGCTGCTAGTCCTCCTTTCATACTGAATCTTAAGGTCCTAGCACATGTCCAAGGCATCAAAGCCAGCTAAAATGTCAATAATCGATACCTAAAATTTGAATTGTACTACTTCTTACTGGCTATTACATCAACTTAGAAGCTTCATCTGTGTTCCACTGTGCTGATTTTAGTGTCTCCGTATAACGCAGCACGCGACATAGCTTTGCAGACGATAAGTACAACCGTTTCAGAGAGAAGAGCGGCCAATGTGACGATCTGGTTTTAAGTCGATTCGATAACAAATGACGAAAACGGACGGATTTCTCAGGTTTTTACTACATATGAACACTTTTCACATTCTCCCGTGGAACTCCGCTGCTGGTCCTCCTTTCATGCAGAATCTTATGGTCCTAGCTCATGTCCAAGGCACCAAAGCCAGCTAAAAAGTCAATAATCGATACCTAAAACTTGAATCGTACTAATTCTTACTGGCTATTACATCAACTTAGAAGCTTCATCTGTGTTCAATCATGGTGATTTTAGTGTCTCCGCATACCGCAGCACGCGACATAGCTTTACAGACGATAAGTACAACCGTTTCAGAGAGAAGAGCGGCCAATGTGACGATCTGGCTTTAAATCGATTCGATAACAAATGACGAAAACGGACGTATTTCTCAGCTTTTTACTACATATGAACACTTTTCGCATTCTCCCATGCAACTCGGCTGCTAGTCCTCCTTTAATGCAGAATCTTAAGGTCCTAGGTCATGTCCAAGGCACCAAAGCCAGCTAACAAGTCAATAATCGATACCTAAAACGTGAATTGTATTACTTCTTACTGGCTATTACATCAACTTAGAAGCTTCATCTGTGTTCTACTATGGTGCTTTTAGTGTATCCGCATACCGCAGCACGCGACATAGCCATGCAGACGTTAAGTACAACCGTTTCAGGGAGAAGAGCGGCCAATGTGACGATCTGGCTTTAAGTTGATTCCATACCAAATGACGAAAACGGACGGATTTCTCAGGTTTTTACTACATATGAACACTTTTCACATTGTCCCATGCAACGCGGCTGCTAGTCCTCCTTTCATACTGAATCTTAAGGTCCTAGCTCATGTCCAAGGCATCAAAGCCAGCTACAAAGTCAATAGTCGATACCTAAAACTTGAATTGTACTACTTCTTACTGGCTATTACATCAACTTAGAAGCTTAATCTGTGTTCCACTGTGGTGATTTTAGTGTCTCCGCGTAACGCAGCACGCGACATAGCTTTGCAGACGATAAGTACAACCGTTTCAGAGAGAAGAGCGGCCAATGTGACGATCTGGCTTTAAGTTGATTCCATAACAAATGACGAAAACGGACGGATTTCTCAGGTTTTTACTACATTTGAAAACTTTTCACATTCTGCCATGCAACTCGGCTGCTAGTCCTCCTTTCATACTGAATCTTAAGGTCCTACCTCATGTCCAAGGCACCAAAGCCAGCTAAAAAGTCAATAATCGATACCTAAAACGTGAATTGTATTACTTCTTACTGGCTATTACATCAACTTAGAAGCTTCATCTGTGTTCTACTATGGTGCTTTTAGTGTCTCCGCATACCGCAGCACGCGACATAGCTTTGCAGACGATAAGTACAACCGTTTCAGGGAAAAGAGCGGAAAATGTGACGATCTGGCTTTAAGTCGATTCGATAACAAATGACGAAAACGGACGGATTTCTCAGGTCTTTACTACATATGAACACTTTTCACATTCTCCCGTGGAACTCCGCTGCTGGTCCTCCTTTCATGCAGAATCTTATGGTCCTAGCTCATGTCCAAGTCACCAAAGCCAGCTAAAAAGTCAATAATCGATACCTAGAACTTGAATCGTACTAATTCTTACTGGCTATTACATCAACTTAGAAGCTTCATCTGTGTTCTACTATGGTGCTTTTAGTGTCTCCACATACCGCAGCACGCGACATAGGCTTGCAGACGATAAGTACAACCGTTTCAGAGAGAAGAGCTGCCAATATGACGATCTGGCTTTAAGTTGATTCCATACCAAATGACGAAAACGGACGGATTTCTCAGGTTTTTACTACATATGAACACTTTTCACATTGTCCCATGCAACGCGGCTGCTAGTCCTCCTTTCATAATGAATCTTAAGGTCCTAGCTCATGTCCAAGGCATCAAAGCCAGCTACAAAGTCAATAGTCGATACCTAAAACTTGAATTGTACTACTTCTTACTGGCTATTACATCAACTTAGAAGCTTAATCTGTGTTCCACTGTGGTGATTTTAGTGTCTCCGCGTAACGCAGCACGCGACATAGCTTTGCAGACGATAAGTACAACCGTTTCAGAGAGAAGAGCGGCCAATGTGACGATCTGGCTTTAAGTTGATTCCATAACAAATGACGAAAACGGACGGATTTCTCAGGTTTTTACTACATTTGAAAACTTTTCACATTCTGCCATGCAACTCGGCTGCTAGTCCTCCTTTCATACTGAATCTTAAGGTCCTACCTCATGTCCAAGGCACCAAAGCCAGCTAAAAAGTCAATAATCGATACCTAAAACGTGAATTGTATTACTTCTTACTGGCTATTACATCAACTTAGAAGCTTCATCTGTGTTCTACTATGGTGCTTTTAGTGTCTCCGCATACCGCAGCACGCGACATAGCTTTGCAGACGATAAGTACAACCGTTTCAGGGAAAAGAGCGGAAAATGTGACGATCTGGCTTTAAGTCGATTCGATAACAAATGACGAAAACGGACGGATTTCTCAGGTCTTTACTACATATGAACACTTTTCACATTCTCCCGTGGAACTCCGCTGCTGGTCCTCCTTTCATGCAGAATCTTATGGTCCTAGCTCATGTCCAAGTCACCAAAGCCAGCTAAAAAGTCAATAATCGATACCTAGAACTTGAATCGTACTAATTCTTACTGGCTATTACATCAACTTAGAAGCTTCATCTGTGTTCTACTATGGTGCTTTTAGTGTCTCCACATACCGCAGCACGCGACATAGGCTTGCAGACGATAAGTACAACCGTTTCAGAGAGAAGAGCTGCCAATATGACGATCTGGCTTTAAGTTGATTCCATACCAAATGACGAAAACGGACGGATTTCTCAGGTTTTTACTACATATGTTTTCACATTGTCCCATGCAACGCGGCTGCTAGTCCTCCTTTCATACTGAATCTTAAGGTCCTAGCTCATGTCCAAGGCATCAAAGCCAGCTAAAAAGTCAATAGTCGATACCTAAAACTTGAATTGTACTACTTCTTACTGGCTATTACATCAACTTAGAAGCTTAATCTGTGTTCCACTGTGGTGATTTTAGTGTCTCCGCGTAACGCAGCACGCGACATAGCTTTGCAGACGATAAGTACAACCGTTTCAGAGAGAAGAGCGGCCAATGTGACGATCTGGCTTTAAGTTGATTCCATAACAAATGACGAAAACGGACGGATTTCTCAGGTTTTTACTACATTTGAAAACTTTTCACATTCTGCCATGCAACTCGGCTGCTAGTCCTCCTTTCATACTGAATCTTAAGGTCCTACCTCATGTCCAAGGCACCAAAGCCAGCTAAAAAGTCAATAATCGATACCTAAAACTTGAATCGTACTAATTGTTATTGGCTATTACATCAACTTAGAAGCTTCATCTGTGTTCTACTATGGTGCTTTTAGTGTCTCCACATACCGCAATACGCGACATAGGTTTGCAGACGATAAGTAGAACCGTTTCAGAGAGAAGAGCGGCCAATATGACGATCTGGCTTTAAGTTGATTCCATACCAAATGACAAAAACGGACGGATTTCTAAGGTTTTTACTACATATGAACACTTTTCACATTCTCCCATGCAACGCGGCTGCTAGTCCTCCTTTCATACTGAATCTTAAGGTCCTAGCTCATGTCCAAGGCATCAAAGCCAGCTAAAAAGTCAATAGTCGATACCTAAAACTTGAATTGTACTACTTCTTACTGGCTATTACATCAACTTAGAAGCTTCATCTGTGTTCCACTGTGGTGATTTTAGTGTCTCCGCGTAACGCAGCACGCGACATAGCTTTGCAGACGATAAGTACAACCGTTTCAGAGAGAAGAGCGGCCAATGTGACGATCTGGCTTTAAGTTGATTCCATAACAAATGACGAAAACGGACGGATTTCTGAGGTTTTTACTACATTTGAACACTTTTCACATTCTCCCATGCAACTCGGCTGCTAGTCCTCCTTTCATACTGAATCTTAAGGTCCTACCTCATGTCCAAGGCATCAAAGCCAGCTAAAAAGTCAAAAATCGATACATAAAATTTGAATTGTACTACTTCTTACTGGCTATTACATCAACTTAGAAGCTTCATCTGTGTTCCACTGTGCTGATTTTAGTGTCTCCGTATAACGCAGCACGCGACATAGCTTTGCAGACGATAAGTACAACCGTTTCAGAGAGAAGAGCGGCCAATATGACGATCTGGCTTTAAGTTGATTCCATACCAAATGACGAAAACGGACGGATTTCTCAGGTTTTTACTACATATGAACACTTTTCACATTCGCGGCTGCTAGTCCTCCTTTCATACAGAATCTTAAGGTCCTAGCTCATGTCCAAGGCATCAAAGCCAGAAAAAAAGTCAATAGTCGATACCTAAAACTTGAATTTTACTACTTCTTACTGGCTATTACATCAACTTAGAAGCTTCATCTGTGTTCCACTGTAGTGATTTTAGTGTCTCCGCGTAACGCAGCACGCGACATAGCTTTGCAGAAGATAAGTACAACCGTTTCAGAGAGAAGAGCGGCCAATGTGACGATCTGGCTTTATGTTGATTCCATAACAAATGACGAAAACGGAAGGATTTCGTAGGTTTTTACTACATTTGAACACTTTTCACATTCTCCCATGCAACTCGGCTGCTAGTCCTCCTTTCATACTGAATCTTAAGGTCCTAGCTCATGTCCAAGGCATCAAAGCCTGCTAAAAAGTCAATAATCGATACCTAAAATTTGAATTGTACTACTTCTTACTGGCTATTACATCAACTTAGAAGCTTCATCTGTGTTCCACTGTGCTGATTTTAGTGTCTCCGCATAACGCAGCACGCGACATAGCTTTGCAGACGATAAGTACAACCGTTTCAGAGAGAAGAGCGGCCAATGTGACGATCTGGCTTTAAGTCGATTCGATAACAAATGACGAAAACGGACCTATTTCTCAGGTTTATACTACATATGAACACTTTTCACATTCTTCCGTGCAACTCGGCTGCTAGTCCTCCTTTCATGCAAAATTTAAGGGTCCTAGCTCATGTCCAAGGCACCAAAGCCAGCTAAAAAGTCAGTAATCGATACCTAAAACGTGAATTGTATTACATCTTACTGGCTATTACATCAACTTAGAAGCTTCATCTGTGTTCTACTATGGTGCTTTTAGTGTCTCCGCATACCGCAGTACGCGACATAGCTTTGCAGACGTTAAGTACAACCGTTTCAGGCAAAAGAGCGGAAAATGTGACGATCTGGCTTTAAGTCGATTCGATAACAAATGACGAAAACGGACGGATTTCTCAGGTTTTTCCTACATATGAACACTTCTCACATTCTCCCGTTCAACTCGCCCGCTAGTCCTCCTTTCATGCAGAATCTTAAGGTCCTAGCTCATGTCCAAGGCACCAAAGCCAGCTAAAAAGTAAATAATCAGTACCCAAAACTTGAATTGTACTACTTCTTACTGGCTATTACATTAACTTAGAAGTTTGATCGGTGTTCTACTATGGTGCTTTTAGTGTCTCCGCATACCGCAGCACGCGACATAGCTTTGCAGACGATAAGTACAACCGTTTCAGAGAGAAGAGCAGCCAATGTGACGATCTGGCTTTAAGTCGATTCCATAACAAATGACGAAAACGGACGGATTTCTCAGTTTTTTACTACATATGAACACTTTTCACATTCTCCCGTGCAACTCGGCTGCTAGTCCTCCTTTCATGCAGAATCTTAAGGTCCCAGCTGATGTCCAAGGCACCAACGCCGGCTAAAAAGTCAATAATCGATACCTAAAACTTGAATTGTACTACATCTTGCTTGCTAGTACATCAACTTAGAAGCTTCATCTGTGTTCAATCATGGTGCTTTTAGTGTCTCCGCATACCGCAGCACGCGACATAGCTTTGCAGACGATAAGTACAACCGTTTCAGAGAGAAGAGCGGCCATTGTGACGATCTGGCTTTAAATCGATTCGATAACAAATGACGAAAACGGACGTATTTCTCAGCTTTTTACTACATATGAAAACTTTTCGCATTCTCCCATGCAACTCGGCCGCTAGTCCTCCTTTAATGCAGAATCTTAATGTCCTAGCTCATGTCCAAGGCAACAAAGCCAGCTAACAAGTCAATAATCGATACCTAAAACGTGAATTGTATTACTTCTTACTGGCTATTACATCAACTTAGAAGCTTCATCTGTGTTCTACTATGGTGCTTTTAGTGTATCCGCATACCGCAGCACGCGACATAGCTTGCAGACGATAAGTACAACCGTTTCAGGGAGAAGAGCGGCCAATATGATGATCTGGCTTTAAGTTGATTCGATAACAAATGACGAAAACGGACGGATTTTTCAGGTTTTTACTACATATGAACACTTCTCACATTCTCCCGTTCAACTCGCCCGCTAGACCTCCTTTCATGCCGAATCTTAAGGTCCTAGCTCATGTCCAAGGCACCAAAGCCACCTAAAAAGTCAATAATCGATACCTGAAACTTGAATTGTACTACTTATACTGGCTATTACATCAACTTAGAAACTTCATCTGTGTTCCACTGTGCTGATTTTAGTGTCTCCGTATAACGCAGCACGCGACATAGCTTTGCAGACGATAAGTACAACCGTTTCAGAGAAGAGGGACCAATGTGACGATCTGACTTTAAGTCGATTCGATAACAAATAACGAAAACGGACGGATTTCTCAGGTTTTTACTACATATTAACACTTTTCACATTCTCCCATGCCACTCGGCTGCTAGTCCTCCTTTCATACAGAATCTTAAGGTCCTAGCTCATGTCCAAGGCACCAAAGCCAGAAAAAAGGTCAATAATCGATACCTATAACTTGAATTGTACTACTTCTTACTGGCTATTACATCAACTTAGAAGCTTCATCTATGTTCTACTATGGTGCTTTTAGTGTCTCCGCATACCGCAGCACGCGAGATAGCTTTGCAGACGATAAGTACAACCGTTTCAGACAGAACTGCAGCCAATGTAATGATCCTGATTTAAGTAGATTCTATAACAAATTATGAAAACGGACGGATTTCTCAGGTTTTTACTACATATGAACACTTTTGACATTCTCCCGTGCAACTCGGCTGCTAGTCCTCCTTTCATGCAGAATCTTAAGGTCCTAGCTCATGTTCAAGGCACCAAAGCCGGCTAAAAAGTCAATAATCGAGACCTAAAACTTGAATTGTACTACTTCTTACTTGCTATTACATCAACTTAGAAGCTTCATCTGTGTTCTACTATGGTGCTTTTAGTGTCTCCGCATACCGCAGTACGCGACATAGCTTTGCAGACGTTAAGTACAACCGTTTCAGGCAAAAGAGCGGAAAATGTGACGATCTGGCTTTAAGTCGATTCGATAACAAATGACGAAAACGGACGGATTTCTCAGGTTTTTCCTACATATGAACACTTCTCACATTCTCCCGTTCAACTCGCCCGCTAGTCCTCCTTTCATGCAGAATCTTAAGGTCCTAGCTCATGTCCAAGGCACCAAAGCCAGCTAAAAAGTAAATAATCAGTACCCAAAACTTGAATTGTACTACTTCTTACTGGCTATTACATTAACTTAGAAGTTTGATCGGTGTTCTACTATGGTGCTTTTAGTGTCTCCGCATACCGCAGCACGCGACATAGCTTTGCAGACGATAAGTACAACCGTTTCAGAGAGAAGAGCAGCCAATGTGACGATCTGGCTTTAAGTCGATTCCATAACAAATGACGAAAACGGACGGATTTCTCAGTTTTTTACTACATATGAACACTTTTCACATTCTCCCATGCAACTCGGCTGCTAGTCCTCCTTTCATGCAGAATCTTAAGGTCCCAGCTGATGTCCAAGGCACCAACGCCGGCTAAAAAGTCAATAATCGATACCTAAAACTTGAATTGTACTACATCTTGCTTGCTAGTACATCAACTTAGAAGCTTCATCTGTGTTCAATCATGGTGCTTTTAGTGTCTCCGCATACCGCAGCACGCGACATAGCTTTGCAGACGATAAGTACAACCGTTTCAGAGAGAAGAGCGGCCATTGTGACGATCTGGCTTTAAATCGATTCGATAACAAATGACGAAAACGGACGTATTTCTCAGCTTTTTACTACATATGAAAACTTTTCGCATTCTCCCATGCAACTCGGCTGCTAGTCCTCCTTTAATGCAGAATCTTAATGTCCTAGCTCATGTCCAAGGCACCAAAGCCAGCTAACAAGTCAATAATCGATACCTAAAACGTGAATTGTATTACTTCTTACTGGCTATTACATCAACTTAGAAGCTTCATCTGTGTTCTACTATGGTGCTTTTAGTGTATCCGCATACCGCAGCACGCGACATAGCTTGCAGACGATAAGTACAACCGTTTCAGGGAGAAGAGCGGCCAATGTGACGATCTATCTTTAAGTTGATTCGATAACAAATGACGAAAACGGACGGATTTTTCAGGTTTTTACTACATATGAACACTTCTCACATTCTCCCGTTCAACTCGCCCGCTAGACCTCCTTTCATGCAGAATCTTAAGGTCCTAGCTCATGTCCAAGGCACCAAAGCCACCTAAAAAGTCAATAATCGATACCTGAAACTTGAATTGTACTACTTATACTGGCTATTACATCAACTTAGAAACTTCATCTGTGTTCCACTGTGCTGATTTTAGTGTCTCCATATAACGCAGCACGCGACATAGCTCTGCAGACGATAAGTACAACCGTTTCAGAGAAGAGGGACCAATGTGACGATCTGACTTTAAGTCGATTCGATAACAAATAACGAAAACGGACGGATTTCTCAGGTTTTTACTACATATGAACACTTTTCACATTCTCCCATGCCACTCGGCTGCTAGTCCTCCTTTCATACAGAATCTTAAGGTCCTAGCTCATGTCCAAGGCACCAAAGCCAGAAAAAAGGTCAATAATCGATACCTATAACTTGAATTGTACTACTTCTTACTGGCTATTACATCAACTTAGAAGCTTCATCTATGTTCTACTATGCTGCTTTTAGTGTCTCCGCATACCGCAGCACGCGAGATAGCTTTGCAGACGATAAGTACAACCGTTTCAGACAGAACTGCAGCCAATGTAATGATCCTGATTTAAGTAGATTCTATAACAAATTATGAAAACGGACGGATTTCTCAGGTTTTTACTACATATGAACACTTTTCACATACTCCCGTGCAACGTGGCTGCTAGTCCTCCTTTCATGCAGAATCTTAAGCTCCTAGCTCATGTCCAAGGCACAAAAGCCAGCAAAATAGTCAATAATCGATACCTAAAACTTGAACTGTACTACTTCTTACTGGTTATTACATCAACTTAGAAGCTTCATCTGTGTTCTACTATGGTACTTTTAGTGTCTCCGCATACCGCAGCACGCGACATAGCTTTGCAGACGATAAGTACTACCGTTTCAGAGAGAAGATCGGCCAATGTGACGATCTGGCTTTAAGTCGATTACATAACAAATGACGAAAACGGACGTATTTCTCAGGTTTTTACTACATTTGAACACTTGTCACATTCTCCCGTGCAACTCGGCTGCTAGTCCTTCTTTCATGCAGAATCTTAAGGTCCTAGCTCATGTCCAAGGCACCAAAGCCACCTAAAAAGTCAATAATCTATACCTAAAACTTGAATTGTACTACTTTATACTGGTTATTACTTCAACTTAGAAGCTTCATCTGTGCTCTACTATGGTGCTTTTAGTGTCTCCGCATAACGCAGCACGCGACATAGCTTTGCAGACGATAAGTACAACCGTTTCAGAGAAGAGGGGCCAATGTGACGATCTGGCTTTAAGTCGATTCGATAACAAATGACGAAAACGGACGGATTTCTTTAGGTTTTTACTACATATGAACACTTTTCACATTCTCCCGTGCAACTCGACTGCTAGTCCTCCTTTCATGCAGAATCTTAAGGTCCTATCTCATATCCAAGGCACCATAGCCAGCTGAAAATCAATAATCGATACCTAAAACTTGAATTGTACTACTTCCTGCATGCTATTACATCAACTTAGAAGCTTCATCTGTGTTGTACTATGGTGCTATTAGTGTCTCCGCATACCGCAGCACGCGACATAGCTTTGCAGACGATAAGTACAACCGTTTCAGAGAGAAAAGCGACCAATGTGACGATCTGGCTTTTAGTCGATTCGATAACAAATGAAGGAAACGGACAGATTTCTCATATTTTTACTACATATGAACACTTTTCACATTCTCCCATGCAACTCGGCTGCTAGTCCTCCTTCCATGCAGAATCTTAAGGTCCTAGTCGTGTCCAAGGCACCAAAGCCGGCTAAAAAGTCAATGATCGATACCTAAAACTTGAATTGTACTACTTCTTACTGGCTATTACATCAACTTAGAAGCTTCATCTGTGTTCTACTATGGTGCTTTTAGTGTCTCCGCATACGGCAGCACGCGACATAGCTTTGCAGACGATTAGTACAACCGTTTCAGAGAGAAGAGCGGCCAATGTGACGATCTTGCTTTAAGTCGATTCGATAACAAATGACGAAAACGGACGGATTTCTGATGTTTTTACTACATATGAACAATTTTCGCATTCTCCCATGAAACTCGGCTGCTAGTCCTCCTTTCATGCAGAATCTTAAGGTCCTAGCTCATGTCCAAGGCACCAAAGCCAGCTAAAAAGTCAAAAATCGATACCTAAATCGTAAATTGTACTACTTCTTACAGGCTATTACATCAACATAGAAGCTTCATCTATGTTCTACTATGGTGCTTTTAGTGTCTCCGCATACCGCAGCACGCGACATAGCTGTGCAGACGATAAGTACAACCGTTTCAGACAGAATTGCCGCCAATGTGACGATCCTGATTTAAGTCGATTCTATAACAAATTATGAAAACGGACGTATTTCTCAGGTTTTTACTACATTTGAACACTTGTCAAATTCTCCCGTGCAACTCGGCTGCTAGTCCTTCTTTCATGCAGAATCTTAAGGTCCTAGCTCATGTCCAAGGCACCAAAGCCAGCTAAAAAGTCAATAATCTTTAATTAAAACTTGAATTGTACTACTTCTTACTGGCTATTACATCAACTTAGAAGCTTCATCTGTGTTCCACTCTGGTGATTTTAGTGTCTCCGCAGAACGCAGCACGCGACATAGCTTTGCAGACGATAAGTACAACCGTTTCAGAGAGAAGAGCGGCCAATGTGACGATCTGGCTTTAAGTTGATTCCATAACAAATGACGAAAACGGACGGATTTCTCACGTTTTTACTACATATGAACACTTTTCACATTCTCCCATGCAACTCGGCTGCTAGTCCTCCTTTCATACTGAATCTTAAGGTCCTACCTCATGTCCAAGGCATCAAAGCCACCTAAAAAGTCAATAATCGATACATAAAACTTGAATTGTACTACTTATACAGGCTATTACATCAACTTAGAAGCTTCATCTGTGTTCCACTGTGGTGATTTTAGTGTCTCCGCATAACGCAGCACGCGACATAGCTTTGCAGACGATAAGTACAACCGTTTCAGAGAGAAGAGCGGCAATGTGACGATCTGGCTTTAAGTCGATTCCATAACAAATGACGAAAACGGACGGATTTCTCAGGTTTTTACTACATATGAACACTTCTCACATTCTCCCGTGCTACTCGGTTGCTAGACCTTCTTTCTTGCAGAATCTTAAGGTCCTAGCTCATGTCCAAGGCACCAAAGCCAGCTAAAAAGTCAATAATCGATACATAAAACTTGAATTGTACTACTTCTTACTGGCTATTACATCAACTTAGAAGCTTCATCTGTGTTCTACTATGGTGCTTTTAGTGTCTCCGCATACCGCAGCACGCGACACAGCTTTGCCGACGATAAGTACAACCGTTTCAGAGAGAAGAGCGGCCAATGTGACGATCTTGCTTTAAGTCGATTCGATAACAAATGACGAAAACGGACGGATTTCTCAGGTTTTTACTACATATGAACACTTTTCACATACAGCCGTGCAACGCGGCTGCTAGTTCTCCTATCATGCAGAATCATAAGGTCCTAGCTCATGTCCAAGGCACCAAAGCCGGCTAAAAAGTCAATAATCGATACCTAAAACTTGAATTGTACTACTTCTTGCTTGCTATTACATCAACTTAGAAGCTTCATCTGTGTTCAATCATGGTGCTTTTAGTGTCTCCGCACAACGCAGCACGCGACATAGCTTTGCAGACGATAAGTACAACCGTTTCAGAGAGGAGAGCGGCTAATGTGACGATCTGGCTTTAAATCGATTCGATAACAACTGACGAAAACGGACGGATTTCTCAGGTTTTTACTACATATGAACACTTGTCACATTCTCCCGTGCAACTCGGCTGCTAGTCCTTCTTTCATGCAGAATCTTAAGGTCCTAGATCATGTCCAAGGCACCAAAGCCAGTTAAAAAGTCATTAATCTATATCTAAAACTTGAATTGTACTACTTCTTACTGGTTATTACATCAACTTAGAAGCTTCATCTGTGTTCTACTATGGTGCTTTCAGTGTCTCCGCATACCGCAGCACGCGACATAGCTTTGCAGACGATAAGTACAACCGTTTCAGAGAGAAGAGCGGCCAATGTGACGATCTGGCTTTAAGTCGATTCCATAACAATTGACGAAAACGGACGGATTTCTCAGGTTTTTACTACATATGAACACTTTTCACATTCTCCCGTGCAACTCGGCTGCTACTCCTCCTTTCATGCAGAATCTTAAGGTCCTAGCTCATGTCCAAGGCACCAAAGCCGGCTAAAACGTCAATAATCGATACCTAAAACTGGAATTGTACTACTTCTTGCTTGCTATTACATCAACTTAGAAGCTTCATCTGTGTTCAATCATGGTGCTTTTAGTGTCTCCCCATAACGCAGCACGCGACATAGCTTTGCTGACGATAAGTACAACCGTTTCAGAGAGGAGAGCGGCCAATGTGACGATCTGGCTTTAAATCGATTCGATAACAAATGACGAAAACGGACGGATTTCTCAGGTTTTTACTACATATGAACACTTGTCACATTCTCCCGTGCAACTCGGCTGCTAGTCCTTCTTTCATGCAGAATCTTAAGGTCCTAGCTCATGTCCAAGGCACCAAAGCCAGTTAAAAAGTCAATAATCTATACCTAAAACTTGAATTGTACTACTTCTTACTGGTTATTACATCAACTTAGAAGCTTCATCTGTGTTCTACTATGGTGCTTTTAGTGTCTCCGCATAACGCAGCACGCGACATAGCTTTGCAGACGATAAGTACAACCGTTTCAGAGAAGAGGGGATAATGTGGCGATCTGGCTTTAAGTCGATTCGATAACAAATGACGAAAACGGACGGATTTCTCATATTTTTACTACATATGTACACTTTTCACATTCTCCCATGCAACTCGGCTGCTAGTCCCCCTTTCATGCAGAATCTTAAGGTCCTAGCTCATGTCCAAGGCACCAAAGCCAGCTAAAAAGTCAATAATCGATACATAAAACTTGAATTGTACTACTTCTTACTGGCTATTACATCAACTTAGAAGCTTCATCTGTGTTCTACTATGGTGCTTTTAGTGTCTCCGCATACCGCAGCACGCGACATAGCTTTGCAGACGATAAGTACAACCGTTTCAGAGAGAAGAGCGGCCAATGTGACGATCTTGCTTTAAGTCGATTCGATAACAAATGACGAAAACGGACGGATTTCTCAGGTTTTTACTACATATGAAAACATTTCACATACAGCCGTGCAACGCGGCTGCTAGTTCTCCTTTCATGCTGAATCTTAAGGTCCTAGCT
The DNA here is from genome assembly GCF_023897955.1 of Schistocerca gregaria. Lineage (NCBI taxonomy): Eukaryota > Metazoa > Arthropoda > Insecta > Orthoptera > Acrididae > Schistocerca > Schistocerca gregaria. Next base: position 1,313,975 of record NW_026061708.1, read on the forward strand.
CATGTCCAAGGCACCAAAGCCAGCTAAAAAGTCAATAATCGATACCTAAGACTTGAATTGTTCTACTTCTCACTCGCTATTACATCAACTTAGAAGCTTCACCTGTGTTCTACTATTGTGCTTTTAGTGTCTCCGTATACCGCAGCACGCGACATAGCTTTGCAGACGATAAGTACAACCGTTTCAGAGAAGAGGGTCCAATGTGACGATCTGGCTTTAAGTCGATTCGATAACAAATAACGAAAACGGACGGATTTCTCAGGTTTTTACTACACATGAACACTTTTCACATTCTCCCATGCAACTCGGCTGCTAGTCCTCCTTCCATACAGAATCTTAAGGTCCTAGCTCATGTCCAAGGCACCAAAGCCAAAAAAAAGTTCAATAAATGATACCTATAACTTGAATTGTACTACTTCTTACTGGCTATTACATCAACTTAGAAGCTTCATCTGTGTTCTACTATGGTGCTTTTAGTGTCTCCGCATACCGCAGCACGCGACATAGCTTTGCAGACGATAAGTACAACCGTTTCGAGAGAAGAGCGGCCAATGTGACGATCTTGCTTTAAGTCGATTCTATAACAAATGACGAAAACGGACGTATTTCTCAGGTTTTTACTACATTTGAACACTTGTCACATTCTCCCGTGCAACTCGGCTGCTAGTCCTTCTTTCATGCAGAATCTTAAGGTCCTAGCTCATGACCAAGGCACTAAAGCCAGCTAAAAAGTCAATAATCTATACCTAAAACTTGAATTGTACTACTTTTTACTGGTTATTACTTCAACTTAGAAGCTTCATCTGTGCTCTACTATGGTGCTTTTAGTGTCTCCGCATAACGCAGCACGCGACATAGCTTTGCAGACGATGAGTACAACCGTTTCAGAGAAGAGGGGCCAATGTGACGATATGGCTTTAAGTCGATTCGATAACAAATGACGAAAACGGACGGATTTCTTTAGGTTTTTACTACATATGAACACTTTTCACATTCTCCCGTGCAACTCGACTGCTAGTCCTCCTTTCATGCAGAATCTTAAGGTCCTATCTAATATCCAAGGCACCAAAGCCAGCTAAAAATCAATAATCGATACCTAAAACTTGAATTGTACTACTTCCTGCATGCTATTACATCAACTTAGAAGCTTCATCTGTGTTCTACTATGGTGCTATTAGTGTCTCCGCATACCGCAGCACGCGACATAGCTTTGCAGACGATAAGTACAACCGTTTCAGAGAGAAAAGCGACCAATGTGACGATCTGGCTTTTAGTCGATTCGATAACAAATGAAGAAAACGGACGGATTTCTCATATTTTTACTACATATGAACACTTTTCACATTCTCCCGTGCAACTCGGCTGCTAGTCCTCCTTTCATGCAGAATCTTAAGGTCCTAGCTCATGTCCAAGGCACCAAAGCCAGCTAAAAAGTCAATAATCGATACCTAAATCTTGAATTGTACTACTTCTTACTGGCTATTACATCAACTTAGAAGCTTCATCTATGTTCTACTATGGTGCTTTTAGTGTCTCCGCATACCGCAGCACGCGACATAGCTTTGCAGACGATAAGTACAACCGTTTCAGACAGAACTGCAGCCAATGTGATGATCCTGATTTAAGTAGATTCTATAACAAATTATGAAAACGGACGGATTTCTCAGGTTTTTACTACATATGAACACTTTTGACATTCTCTCGTGCAACTCGGCTGCTAGTCCTCCTTTCATGCTGAATCTTAAGGTCCTAGCTCATGTCCAAGGCACCAAAGCCAGCTAAAAAGTCAATAATCGATACATAAAACTTGAATTGTACTACTTCTTACTGGCTATTACATCAACTTAGAAGCTTCATCTGTGTTCTACTATGGTGCTTTTAGTGTCTCCGCATACCGCAGCACGCGACATAGCTTTGCAGACGATTAGTACAACCGTTTCAGAGAGAAAAGCGGCCAATGTGACGATCTTGCTTTAAGTCGATTCGATAACAAATGACGAAAACGGACGGATTTCTCATGTTTTTACTACATATGAACACTTTTCGCATTCTCCCATGAAACTCGGCTGCTAGTCCTCCTTTCATGCAGAATCTTAAGGTCCTAGCTCATGTCCAAGGCACCAAAGCCAGCTAAAAAGTCAAAAATCGATACCTAAATCGTAAATTGTACTACTTCTTACAGGCTATTACATCAACATAGAAGCTTCATCTATGTTCTACTATGGTGCTTTTAGTGTCAACGCATACCGCAGCACGCGACATAGCTGTGCAGACGATAAGTACAACCGTTTCAGACAGAAATGCCGCCAATGTGACGATCCTGATTTAAGTCGATTCTATAACAAATTATGAAAACGGACGTATTTCTCAGGTTTTTACTACATTTGAACACTTGTCAAATTCTCCGGTGCAACTCGGCTGCTAGTCCTTCTTTCATGCAGAATCTTAAGGTCCTAGCTCATGTCCAAGGCACCAAAGCCAGCTATAAAGTCAATAATCTATAATTAAAACTTGAATTGTACTACTTCTTACTGGTTATTACATCAACTTAGAAGCTTCATCTGTGTTCTACTATGGTGCTTTTAGTGTCTCCGCATAACGCAGCACGCGACATAGCTTTGCAGACGATAAGTACAACCGTTTCACAGAAGAGGGGCCAATGTGACGATCTGGCTTTAAGTCGATTCGATAACAAATGACGAAAACGGACGTATTTCTCAGGTTTTTCCTACATATGAACACTTTTCACATTCTCCCGTGCAACTCGGCTGCTAGTCCTCCTTTCATGCAGAATCTTAAGGTCCTAGCTCATGTCCAAGGCACCAAAGCCAGCAAAAAAGTCAATAATCGATACCTAAAACTTGAATTGTACTACTTCTTACTGGCTTTTACATCAACTTAGAAGCTTCATCTGTGTTCTACTATGGTTATTTTAGTGTCCCCGCATACCGCAGCACGCGACATTGCTTTGCAGACGATAAGTACAACCGTTTCAGAGAGAAGAGCGGCCAATGTGACGATCTGGCTTTAAGTTGATTCGATAACAAATGACGAAAACGGACGGATTTCTTTAGGTTTTTTATACATATGAACATTTTTCACATTCTTCCGTGCAACTCGACTGCTAGTCCTCCTTTCATGCAGAATCTTAAGGTCCTATCTCATATCCAAGGCACCAAAGCCAGCTAAAAATTAATAATCGATAACTAAAACTTGAATTGTACTACTTCCTGCATGCTATTACATCAACTTAGAAGCTTCATCTGTGTTCTACTATGGTGCTTTTAGTGTCTCCGCATACCGCAGCACGCGACATAGCTTTGCAGACGATAAGTACAACCGTTCAGAGAGAAGAGCGGCCAATGTGACGATCTGGCTTTCAGTCGATTCGATAACAAATGACGAAAACGGACGGATTTCTCATATTTTTACTACATATGAACACTTTTCACATTCTCCCATGCAACTCGGCTGCTAGTCCCCCTTTCATGCAGAATCTTAAGGTCCTAGCTCATGTCCAAGGCACCAAAGCCAGCTAAAAAGTCAATAATCGATACATAAAACTTGAATTGTACTACTTCTTACTGGCTATTACATCAACTTAGAAGCTTCATCTGTGTTCTACTATGGTCTTTTAGTGTCTCCGCATACCGCAGCACGCGACATAGCTTTGCAGACGATAAGTACAACCCTTTCAGAGAGAAGAGCGGCCAATGTGACGATCTTGCTTTAAGTCGATTCGATAACAAATGACGAAAACGGACGGATTTCTCAGGTTTTTTCTACATATGAACACTTTTCACATACAGCCGTGCAACGCGGCTGCTAGTTCTCCTTTCATGCTGAATCTTAAGGTCCTAGCTCATGTCCAAGGCACCAAAGCCAGCTAAAAAGTCAATAATCGATACCTAAGACTTGAATTGTTCTACTTCTCACTCGCTATTACATCAACTTAGAAGCTTCACCTGTGTTCTACTATTGTGCTTTTAGTGTCTCCGTATACCGCAGCACGCGACATAGCTTTGCAGACGATAAGTACAACCGTTTCAGAGAAGAGGGTCCAATGTGACGATCTGGCTTTAAGTCGATTCGATAACAAATAACGAAAACGGACGGATTTCTCAGGTTTTTACTACACATGAACACTTTTCACATTCTCCCATGCAACTCGGCTGCTAGTCCTCCTTACATACAGAATCTTAAGGTCCTAGCTCATGTCCAAGGCACCAAAGCCAAAAAAAAGTTCAATAATCGATACCTATAACTTGAATTGTACTACTTCTTACTGGCTATGACATCAACTTAAAAGCTTCATCTATGTTCTACTATGGTGCTTTTAGTGTCTCCGCATACCGCAGCACGCGACATAGCTTTGCAGACGATAAGTACAACCGTTTCAGACAGAACTGCAGCCAATGTGATGATCCTGATTTAAGTAGATTCTATAACAAATTATGAAAACGGACGGATTTCTCAGGTTTTTACTACATATGAACACTTTTGACATTCTCTCGTGCAACTCGGCTGCTAGTCCTCCTTTCATGCAGAATCTTAAGGTCCTAGCTCATGTTCAAGGCACCAAAGCCGGCTAAAAAGTCAATAATCGAGATCTAAAACTTGAATTGTCCTACTTCTTACTTGCTATTACATCAACTTAGAAGCTTCATCTGTGTTCTACTATGGTGCTTTTAGTGTCTCCGCATACCGCAGCACGCGACATAGCTTTGCAGACGATAAGTACTACCGTTTCAGAGAGAAGATCGGCCAATCTGACGATCTGGCTTTAAGTCGATTCAATAACAAATGACGAAAACGGACGTATTTCTCAGGTTTTTACTACATTTGAACACTTGTCACATTCTCCCGTGCAACTCGGCTGCTAGTCCTTCTTTCATGCAGAATCTTAAGGTCCTAGCTCATGACCAAGGCACTAAAGCCAGCTAAAAAGTCAATAATCTATACCTAAAACTTGAATTGTACTACTTTTTACTGGTTATTACATCAACTTAGAAGCTTCATCTGTGCTCTACTATGGTGCTTTTAGTGTCTCCGCATAACGCAGCACGCGACATAGCTTTGCAGACGATGAGTACAACCGTTCCAGAGAAGAGGGGCCAATGTGACGATATGGCTTTAAGTCGATTCGATAACAAATGACGAAAACGGACGGATTTCTTTAGGTTTTTACTACATATGAACACTTTTCACATTCTCCCGTGCAACTCGACTGCTAGTCCTCCTTTCATGCAGAATCTTAAGGTCCTATCTCATATCCAAGGCACCAAAGCCAGCTAAAAATCAATAATCGATACCTAAAACTTGAATTGTACTACTTCCTGCATGGTATTACATCAACTTAGAAGCTTCATCTGTGTTCTACTATGGTGCTATTAGTGTCTCCGCATACCGCAGCACGCGACATAGCTTTGCAGACGATAAGTACAACCGTTTCAGAGAGAAAAGCGACCAATGTGACGATCTGGCTTTTAGTCGATTCGATAACAAATGAAGAAAACGGACGGATTTCTCATATTTTTACTACATATGAACACTTTTCACATTCTCCCATGCAACTCGGCTGCTAGTCCTCCTTTCATGCAGAATCTTAAGGTCCTAGCTCATGTCCAAGGCACCAAAGCCAGCTAAAAAGTCAATAATCGATACATAAAACTTGAATTGTACTACTTCTTACTGGCTATTACATCAACTTAGAAGCTTCATCTATGTTCTACTATGGTGCTTTTAGTGTCTCCGCATACCGCAGCACGCGACATAGCTTTGCAGACGATAAGTACAACCGTTTCAGACAGAACTGCAGCCAATGTGATGATCCTGATTTAAGTAGATTCTATAACAAATTATGAAAACGGACGGATTTCTCAGGTTTTTACTACATATGAACACTTTTGACATTCTCTCGTGCAACTCGGCTGCTAGTCCTCCTTTCATGCAGAATCTTAAGGTCCTAGCTCATGTCCAAGGCACCAAAGCCAGCTAAAAAGTCAATAATCGATACATAAAACTTGAATTGTACTACTTCTTACTGGCTATTACATCAACTTAGAAGCTTCATCTGTGTTCTACTATGGTGCTTTTAGTGTCTCCGCATACCGCAGCACGCGACATAGCTTTGCAGACGATTAGTACAACCGTTTCAGAGAGAAAAGCGGCCAATGTGACGATCTGGCTTTAAGTTGATTCGATAACAAATGACGAAAACGGACGGATTTCTTTAGGTTTTTTATACATATGAACATTTTTCACATTCTTCCGTGCAACTCGACTGCTAGTCCTCCTTTCATGCAGAATCTTAAGGTCCTATCTCATATCCAAGGCACCAAAGCCAGCTAAAAATTAATAATCGATAACTAAAACTTGAATTGTACTACTTCCTGCATGCTATTACATCAACTTAGAAGCTTCATCTGTGTTCTACTATGGTGCTTTTAGTGTCTCCGCATACCGCAGCACGCGACATAGCTTTGCAGACGATAAGTACAACCGTTCAGAGAGAAGAGCGGCCAATGTGACGATCTGGCTTTCAGTCGATTCGATAACAAATGACGAAAACGGACGGATTTCTCTGGTTTTTACTACATATGAACACTTTTCACATACTCCCGTGCAACGCGGCTGCTAGTCCTCCTTTCATGCAGAATCTTAAGCTCCTACCTCATGTCCAAGGCACCAAAGCCAGCAAAAAAGTCAATAATCGATACCTAAAACTTGAATTGTACTACTTCTTACTGGCTGTTACATCAACTTAGAAGCTTCATCTGTGTTCTACTATCATGCTTTTAGTGTCTCCGCATACCGCAGCACGCGACATAGCTTTGCAGACGATAAGTACAACCGTTTCAGAGAGAAGAGCGGCCAATGTGTCGATCTGGCTTTAAGTCGATTCGATAACAAATGACGAAAACGGACGGATTTCTCAGGTTTTTCCTACATATGAACACTTTTCACATACTCCCGTGCAACGCGGCTGCTAGTCCTCCTTTCATGCAGAATCTTAAGCTCCTAGCTAATGTCCAAGGCACCAAAGCCATCTAAATAGTCAATAATCGATACCTAAAACTTGAACTGTACTACTTCTTACTAGCTATTACATCAACTTAGAAGCTTCATCTGTGTTCTACTATGGTGCTTTTAGTGTCTCCGCATAACGCAGGACGCGACATAGCTTTGGAGACGATAAGTACAACCTTTACAGTGAGAAGAGCGGCCAATGTGACGATCTGGCTTTAAGTTGATTCCATAACAAATGACGAAAACGGACGGATTTCTTTAGGTTTTTACTACATATGAACACTTTCCACATTCTCCCATGCAACTCGGCTGCTAGTCCTCCTTTCATGCAGAATCTTAATTCCTAGCTCATGTCCAAGGCTCCAAAGCCAGCTAAAAAGTCAAAAATCGATACCTAAAACGTAAATTGTACTACTTCTTACTGGTTGCTACATCAACTTAGAAGCTTCATCTATGTTCTACTATGGTGGTTTAGTGTCTCCGCATACCGCAGCTCGCGACATAGCTTTGCAGACGATAAGTACAACCGTTTCAGAGAGAAGAGCGGCAAATGTGACGACCTGGCTTTAAGTCGATTCCATAACAAATGACGAAAACGGACGGATTCTCAGGTTTTTACTACATATGAGCACTTATCACATTCTCCCATGCAACTCGGCTGCTAGTCCTCCTTTCATGCAGAATCTTAAGGTCCTAGCTCAAGTCCAAGGCACCAAAATATGGTAAAAAGTCAATAATCGAACCTAAGTCTTGAATTGTACTTTATTTAACTGGATGTTACTTCAACTTAGAAGCTTCATCTGTGTTCTACAATGGTGATTTAAGTGTCTCCGCATACCGCAGCACGCGACATAGCTTTGCAGACGATAAGTACAACCGTTTCAGAGAGAAGAGCGGCCAATGTGACGATCTGGCTTTCAGTCGATTCGATAACAAATGACGAAAACGGACGGATTTCTCTGGTTTTTACTACATATGAACACTTTTCACATACTCCCGTGCAACGCGGCTGCTAGTCCTCCTTTCATGCAGAATCTTAATTCCTAGCTCATGGCCAAGGCTCCAAAGCCAGCTAAAAAGTCAAAAATCGATACCTAAAACGTAAATTGTACTACTTCTTACTGGCTATTACATCAACTTAGAAGCTTCATCTATGTTCTACTATGGTGGTTTAGTGTCTCCGCATACCGCAGCACGCGACATAGCTTTGCAGACGATAAGTACAACCGTTTCAGTGAGAAGAGCGGCCAATGTGACGACCTGGCTTTAAGTCGATTCCATAACAAATGACGAAAACGGACGGATTCTCAGGTTTTTACTACATATGAACACTTTTCACATACTCCCGTGCAACGCGGCTGCTAGTCCTCCTTTCATGCAGAATCTTAAGCTCCTAGCTCATGTCCAAGGCACCAAAGCCAGCTAAATAGTCAATAATCGATACATAAAACTTGAACTGTACTACTTCTTACTAGCTATTACATCAACTTAGAAGTTTCATCTGTCTTCTAATATGGTGCTTTCAGTGTCTCCGCATACCGCAGCACGCGACATAGCTTTGCAGACGATAAGTACAACCTATACAGTGAGAAGAGCGACCAATGTGACGATCTGGCTTTAAGTCGATTCCATAACAAATGACGAAAACGGACGGATTTCTCAGTTTTTTACTACATATGAACACTTTTCACATTCTCCCGTGCAACTCGGCTGCTAGTCCTCCTTTCATGCAGAATCTTAAGGTCCTAGCTCATGTCGAAGGCTCCCAAGCCAGCTAAAAAGTCAAAAATCGATACCTAAAACGTAAATTGCACTACTTCTTACTGGCTATTACATCAACTTAGAAGCTTCATCTATGTTCTACTATGGTGGTTTAGTGTCTCCGCATACCGCAGCACGCGACATAGCTTTGCAGACGATAAGTACAACCGTTTCAGAGAGAAGAGCGGACAATGTGACGATCTGGCTTTAAGTCGATTCGATAACAATTGACGAAAACAGACGGATTTCTCAGGTTGTTACTACATATGAACACTTTTCACATACTCCCGTGCAACGCGGCTGCTAGTCCTCTTTTCATGCAGATTCTTAAGCTCCTAGCTCATGTACAAAGGCACAAAAGCCAGCAAAATAGTCAATAATCGATACCTAAAACTTGAACTGTACTACTTCTTACTGGGTATTACATCAACTTAGAAGCTTCATCTGTGTTCTACTATGGTGCTTTTAGTGTCTCCGTATACCGCGGCACGCGACATAGCTTTGCAGACGATAAGTACAACCGTTTCAGAGAGAAGAGCGGCAATGTGACGATCTGGCTTGAAGTCGATTCCATAACAAATGACGAAAACGGACGGATTTCTCAGGTTTTTACTACATATGAACACTTTTCACATTCTCCCATGTAACTCGGCTGCTAGTCCTCGTTTCATGCAGAATCATAAGGTCCTAGCTCATGTCCAAGGCACAAAAGCCAGCTAAAAAGTCAATAATCGATACCTAAAACTTTAATTGTACTACTTCTCACTGGCTATCACATCAACTTAGAAGCTTCATCTGCGTTCTACTATGGTGCTTTTAGTGCCTCCGCATACCGCAGCTCGCGACATAGCTTTGCAGACGATAAGTACTACCGTTTCAGAGAGAAGAGCGGCCAATGTGACGATCTGGCTTTAAGTCGATTCGATAACAAATGACGAAAACGGACGGATTTCTCTGGTTTTTACTACATATTAACACTTTTCACATACTCACGTGCCACGCGGCTGCTAGTCCTCCTTTCATGCAGAATCGTAAGCTCCTAGCTCATGTACAAAGGCACAAAAGCCAGCAAAATAGTCAATAATCGATAACTAAAACTTGAATTGTACTTCTTCTTACTTGCTATTACATCAACTTAGAAGCTACATGTGTGTTCTACTATGGTGCTTTTAGTGTCTCCGCATACTGCAGCAGGCGACATAGCTTTGCAGACGATAAGTACAACCGTTTCAGAGAGAAGAGCGGCCAATGTGACGATCTGGCTTTAAGTCGTTTCGATAACAAATGACGAAAACCGACGGATTTCTCAGGTTTTTACAACATATGAACACTTTTCGCATTCTCCCTTGCCACTCGGCTGCTAGTCCTCCTTTCATGCAGAATCTTAAGGTCCTACATCATGTCCATGGCTCCAAAGCCAGGTAAAAAGTCAAAAATCGATTCCTAAAACGTAAATTGTACTACTTCTTACTGGCTATTACATCAACTTAGAAGCTTCATCTATGTTCTACTATGGTGCTTTTAGTGACTCCGCATACCGCAGCACGCGACATAGCTTTGCAGGCGATAAGTACAGCCGTTTCAGACAGAACTGCGGCCAATGCGACGATCTGGATTTAAGTCTATTCTGTAACAAATGATGAAAACGGACGGATTTCTCAGGTTTTTACTACATATGAACACTTTTCGCATTCACCCGTGCAACTCGGCTGCTAGTCCTCCTTTCATGCAGAATCTTAAGCTCCTAGCTCATGTCCAATGTACCAAAGCCAACTAAAAAGTCAATAATCGATACCTAAAACTTGAATTGTACTTCTTCTTACTTGCTATTACATCAACTTAGAAGCTACATGTGTGTTCTACTATGGTGCTTTTAGTGTCTCCGCATACTGCAGCAGGCGACATAGCTTTGCAGACGATAAGTACAACCGTTTCAGAGAGAAGAGCGGCCAATGTGACGATCTGGCTTTAAGTCGTTTCGATAACAAATGACGAAAACCGACGGATTTCTCAGGTTTTTACAACATATGAACACTTTTCACATACTCCCGTGCAACGCGGCTGCTAGTCCTGCTTTCATGCATAATCTTAAGCTCCTAGCTCATGTCCAAGGCACAAAAGCCAGCAAAATAGTCAATAATCGATACCTAAAACTTGAACTGTACTACTTCTTACTGGCTATTACATCAACTTAGAAGCCTCATCTGTGTTCCACTATGGTGCTTTTAGTGTCTCCGCATACCGCATCACGCGACATAGCTTTGCAGACGATAAGTACAACCGTTTCAGAGAGAAGAGCGGCCAATGTGACGATCTGGCTTCAAATTGATTCGATAACAAATGACGAAAATGGACGGATTTCGCAGGTTTTTACTACATATGAACACTTTTCACAATACTCCCGTGCAACGCGGCTGCTAGTCCTCCTTTCATGCAGAGTCGTAAGGTCCTACCTCATGTCCAAGGCTCCAAAGCCAGCTAAAAGGTCAAAAATCGATACCTAAAACGTAAATTGTACTACTTCTTACTGGCTATTACATCAACTTAGAAGCTCTATCTATGTTCTACTATGGTGCTTTTAGTGTCTCCGCATACCGCAGCACGCGACATAGCTCTGCAGACGATAAGTACAGCCGTTTCAGACAGAACTGCGGCCAATGTGACGATCTGGATTTATGTCGATTCTATAACAAATGATGAAAACGGACGGATTTCTCAGGTTTTTACTACATATGAACACTTTTCACATTCTCCCTTGCAACTCGGCTGCTAGTCCTCCTTTCATGCAGAATCTTAAGTTCCTAGCTCATGTTCAAGGCACCAAAGCCGGCTAAAATGTCAATAATCGATACCTAAAACTTGAATTGTACTACTCCTTACTATCTATTACATCAACTTAGAAGCTTAATCTGTGTTCTACTATAGTGCTTTTAGTGTCTCCGCATACCGCAGCACGCGACATAGCTTTGCAGACGATAAATACAACCGTTTCAGAGAGAAGAGCGTCAAATGTGACGATCTGGCTTTAAGTCGATTCGATAACAAATGACGAAAACGAACGGATTTCTCAGGTTTTTACTACATATGAACACTTTTCACATACTCCCGATCAACTCGGCTGCTAGTCCTCTTTTCATGCAGAATCTTAAGGTCCTAGCTCATGTCCAAGGCACCAATGCCAGCTAAAAAGTCAATATTCGATACCTAAAACTTAAATTGTACAACTCCTTACTGGCTATCACATCAACTTAGAAGCTTCATCTGTGTTCTACTATGGAGCTTTTAGTGTCTCCGCATAACGCAGCACGCGACATAGCTTTGCAGACGATAAGAACAACCGTTTCAGAGAAAAGAGCGGGCAATGTGACGATCTGGCTTCAAGTTGATTCGATAACAAATGACGAAAACGGACGGATTTCTCAGGTTTTTACTACATATGAACACTTTTCACATTCTCCCATGCAACTCGGCTGCTAGTCCTCCTTTCATGCAGAATCTTAAGGACATAGCTCATGTCCAAGGCACCAAAGCCAGCTAAAAAGTCAATAATCGATACCTAAAACTTGAATTGTACTACTTCTTACTGGATATTACATCAACTTAGAAGCTTCATCTGTGTTCCGCTATGTTGATTTTAGTGTCTCCGCATACCGCAGCACGCGACATAGCTTTGCAGACGATAAGTACAACCGTTTCAGAGAGAAGATCGATCAATGTGACGATCTGGCTTTAAGTCGATTCGATAACAAATGACAAAAACGAACGGATTTCTCAGGTTTTTACTACATATGAACACTTTTAACAATGTCCCTTGCAACTCGGCTGCTAGACCTCCTTTCATGCAGAATCTTAAGGTCCTAGCTCATGTCCAAGGCACCAAAGCCAGCAAAAAGTCCATAATCGATACCTAAAACTTGAATTGCACTACTTCTTACTGGCTATTACATCAACTTAGAAGCTTAATCTGTGTTCTACTATGGTGCTTTTAGTGTCTCCGCATACCGCAGCACGCGACATAGCTTTGCAGACGATAAGTACAACCGTTTCAGAGAGAAGAGCGATCAATGTGACGATCTGGCTTTAAGTCGATTCGATAACAAATGACAAAAACGAACGGATTTCTCAGGTTTTTACTACATATGAACACTTTTAACAATGTCCCTTGCAACTCGGCTGCTAGTCCTCCTTTCATGCAGAATCTTAAGGTCCTAGTTAATGTCCAAGGCACATAAGCCAGCTAAAAAGTCAATAATCGTTACCTAAAACTTGAATTGTACTACTTCTTACTGGCTATTATATCAACTTAGAAGCTTCATCTGTGTTCCACTATGGTGATTTTAGTGCCTCCGCATACCGCAGCACGTGACATTGTTTTGCAGACGATAAGTTCAACCGTTTCAGATAGAGGAGCGGCCAATGTGACGATCTGGCTTTAAGTCGATTCGATAACAAATGACGAAAATGGACGGATTTCTCAGGTTCTTACTACATATAAACTCTTTTCACATACTCCCATGCAACGCGGCTGCTAGTCCTCCTTTCATGCAGAATCTTAAGGTCCTAGCTAATGTCCAAGGCACATAAGCCAGCTAAAAAGTCAATAATCGTTACCTAAAACTTGAATTGTACTACTTCTTACTGGCTATTATATCAACTTAGAAGCTTCATCTGTGTTCCACTATGGTGATTTTAGTGCCTCCGCATACCGCAGCACGCGACATTGTTTTGCAGACGATAAGTTCAACCGTTTCAGATAGAGGAGCGGCCAATGTGACGATCTGGCTTTAAGTCGATTCGATAACAAATGACGAAAATGGACGGATTTCTCAGGTTTTTACTACATATGAACACTTTTAACATTGTCCCTTGCACCTCGGCTGCTAGTCCTCCTTTCATGCAGAATCTTAAGGTCCTAGCTCATGTGCAAGGCACCAAAGCCAGCAAAAAGTCCATAATCGATACCTAAAACTTGAATTGTACTACTTCTTACTGGCTATTACATCAACTTAAAAGCTTAATCTGTGTTCTACTATGGTGCTTTTAGTGTCTCCGCATACCGCAGCACGCGACATAGCTTTGCAGACGATAAGTACAACCGTTTCAGAGAGAAGAGCCACCAATGTGACGATCTGGCTTTAAGTCGATTCGATAATAAATTACGTAAACGGACAGATTTCTCAGGATTTTACTACAAATGAACACTTTTCGCATTCTCCCGTTCAACTCGGCTGCTAGTCCTCCTTTCATGCAGAATTTTAAGGTCCTAGCTAATGTCCAAGGCACCAAAGCCAGCTAAAAATTCAATAATCGTTACCTAAAACTTTAATTGTACTACTTCTTACTGGCTATTACATCAACTTAGAAGCTTCATCTGTGTTCCACTATGGTGATTATAGTGCCTCCGCATACCGCAGCACGCGACATAGTTTTGCAGACGATAAGTACAACCGTTTCATATAGAGGAGCGGCCAATGTGACGATCTGGCTTTAAGTCGATTCGATAACAAATGACGAAAATGGACGGATTTCTCAGGTTTTTACTACATATAAACACTTTTCACATACTCCCATGCAACGCGGCTGCTAGTCCTCCTTTCATGCAGAATCTTAAGGACCTAGCTCATGTCCAAGGCACCAAAGCCAGCTAAAAAGTCAATAATCGATACCTAAAACTTGACTTGTACTACTTCTTACTGGCTATTACATCAACTTAGAAGCTTAATCTGTGTTCTACTATAGTGCTTTTAGTGTCTCCGCATACCGCAGCACGCGACATAGCTTTGCAGACGATAAGTACAACCGTTTCAGAGAGAAGAGCGGCCAATGTGACGCACTGCTTGAGGTCGATTCGATAATAAATTACGAAAACGGACGGATTCCTCACGTTTTTACTACATATGAACACTTTTCACATTCTCCCTTGCATCTCGGCTGCTAGTCCTCCTTTCATGCAGAATCTTAAGGACATAGCTCATGTCCAAGGCACCAAAGCCAGCAAAAAGTCCATAATCGATACCTAAAACTTGAATTGTACTACTTCTTACTTGCTATTACATCAACTTAGAAGCTTAATCTGTGTTCTACTATGGTGATTTAAGTGTCTCCGCGTAACGCAGCACGCGACATAGCTTTGCAGACGATAAGTACAACCGTTTCAGAGAGAAGAGCGGCCAATGTGACGATCTGGCTTTAAGTCGTTTCGATAACAAATGACGAAAACCGACGGATTTCTCAGGTTTTTACAACATATGAACACTTTTCACATACTCCCGTGCAACGCGGCTGCTAGTCCTGCTTTCATGCATAATCTTAAGCTCCTAGCTCATGTCCAAGGCACAAAAGCCAGCAAAATAGTCAATAATCGATACCTAAAACTTGAACTGTACTACTTCTTACTGGCTATTACATCAACTTAGAAGCCTCATCTGTGTTCCACTATGGTGCTTTTAGTGTCTCCGCATACCGCAGCACGCGACATAGCTTTGCAGACGATAAATACAACCGTTTCAGAGAGAAGAGCGTCAAATGTGACGATCTGGCTTTAAGTCGATTCGATAACAAATGACGAAAACGAACGGATTTCTCAGGTTTTTACTACATATGAACACTTTTCACATACTCCCGATCAACTCGGCTGCTAGTCCTCCTTTCATGCAGAATCTTAAGGTCCTAGCTGAGGTCCAAGGCACCAAAGCAAGCTAAAAAGTCAATAATCGATACCTAAAACTTGAATTGTACTACTTCTTACTGGCTATTACATCAACTTAGAAGCTTCATCTGTGTTCTACTATGGTGCTTTTAGTGTCTCCGCATACCGCAGCGCGCGACATAGCTTTGCAGACGATAAGTACAACCGTTTCAGAGAGAAGAGCGGCCAATGTGACCGTCTGGCTTATGTCGATTCGATAATAAATTACGAAAACGAACGGATTTCTCAGGTTTTTACTACACATGAACACTTTTCGCATTCTCCCGTTCAACTCGGCTGCTAGTCCTCTTTTCATGCAGAATCTTAAGGTCCTAGCTCATGTCCAAGGCACCAAAGCCAGCTAAAAAGTCAATATTCGATACCTAAAACTTAAATTGTACAACTCCTTACTGGCTATCACATCAACTTAGAAGCTTCATCTGTGTTCTACTATGGAGCTTTTAGTGTCTCCGCATAACGCAGCACGCGACATAGCTTTGCAGACGATAAGTACAACCGTTTCAGAGAAAAGAGCGGGCAATGTGACGATCTGGCTTCAAGTTGATTCGATAACAAATGACGAAAACGGACGGATTTCTCAGGTTTTTACTACATATGAACACTTTTCACATTCTCCCATGCAACTCGGCTGCTAGTCCTCCTTTCATGCAGAATCTTAAGGACATAGCTCATGTCCAAGGCACCAAAGCCAGCTAAAAAGTCAATAATCGATACCTAAAACTTGAATTGTACTACTTCTTACTGGATATTACATCAACTTAGAAGCTTCATCTGTGTTCCGCTATGTTGATTTTAGTGTCTCCGCATACCGCAGCACGCGACATAGCTTTGCAGACGATAAGTACAACCGTTTCAGAGAGAAGAGCGATCAATGTGACGATCTGGCTTTAAGTCGATTCGATAACAAATGACAAAAACGAACGGATTTCTCAGGTTTTTACTACATATGAACACTTTTAACAATGTCCCTTGCAACTCGGCTGCTAGACCTCCTTTCATGCAGAATCTTAAGGTCCTAGCTCATGTCCAAGGCACCAAAGCCAGCAAAAAGTCCATAATCGATACCTAAAACTTGAATTGCACTACTTCTTACTGGCTATTACATCAACTTAGAAGCTTAATCTGTGTTCTACTATGGTGCTTTTAGTGTCTCCGCATACCGCAGCACGCGACATAGCTTTGCAGACGATAAGTACAACCGTTTCAGAGAGAAGAGCGGCCAATGTGACAATCTGGCTTTAAGTCGATTCGATAATAAATTACGTAAACGGACAGATTTCTCAGGATTTTACTACACATGAACACTTTTCGCATTCTCCCGTTCAACTCGGCTGCTAGTCCTCCTTTCATGCAGAATCTTAAGGTCCTAGTTAATGTCCAAGGCACATAAGCCAGCTAAAAAGTCAATAATCGTTACCTAAAACTTGAATTGTACTACTTCTTACTGGCTATTATATCAACTTAGAAGCTTCATCTGTGTTCCACTATGGTGATTTTAGTGCCTCCGCATACCGCAGCACGTGACATTGTTTTGCAGACGATAAGTTCAACCGTTTCAGATAGAGGAGCGGCCAATGTGACGATCTGGCTTTAAGTCGATTCGATAACAAATGACGAAAATGGACGGATTTCTCAGGTTCTTACTACATATAAACTCTTTTCACATACTCCCATGCAACGCGGCTGCTAGTCCTCCTTTCATGCAGAATCTTAAGGTCCTAGCTAATGTCCAAGGCACATAAGCCAGCTAAAAAGTCAATAATCGTTACCTAAAACTTGAATTGTACTACTTCTTACTGGCTATTATATCAACTTAGAAGCTTCATCTGTGTTCCACTATGGTGATTTTAGTGCCTCCGCATACCGCAGCACGCGACATTGTTTTGCAGACGATAAGTTCAACCGTTTCAGATAGAGGAGCGGCCAATGTGACGATCTGGCTTTAAGTCGATTCGATAACAAATGAAGAAAATGGACGGATTTCTCAGGTTTTTACTACATATGAACACTTTTAACATTGTCCCTTGCACCTCGGCTGCTAGTCCTCCTTTCATGCAGAATCTTAAGGTCCTAGCTCATGTGCAAGGCACCAAAGCCAGCAAAAAGTCCATAATCGATACCTAAAACTTGAAATGTACTACTTCTTACTGGCTATTACATCAACTTAGAAGCTTAATCTGTGTTCTACTATGGTGCTTTTAGTGTCTCCGCATACCGCAGCACGCGACATAGCTTTGCAGACGATAAGTACAACCGTTTCAGAGAGAAGAGCCACCAATGTGACGATCTGGCTTTAAGTCGATTCGATAATAAATTACGTAAACGGACAGATTTCTCAGGATTTTACTACACATGAACACTTTTCGCATTCTCCCGTTCAACTCGGCTGCTAGTCCTCCTTTCATGCAGAATTTTAAGGTCCTAGCTAATGTCCAAGGCACCAAAGCCAGCTAAAAATTCAATAATCGTTACCTAAAACTTTAATTGTACTACTTCTTACTGGCTATTATATCAACTTAGAAGCTTCATCTGTGTTCCACTATGGTGATTTTAGTGCCTCCGCATACCGCAGCACGCGACATAGTTTTGCAGACGATAAGTACAACCGTTTCGTATAGAGGAGCGGCCAATGTGACGATCTGGCTTTAAGTCGATTCGATAACAAATGACGAAAATGGACGGATTTCTCAGGTTTTTACTACATATAAACACTTTTCACATACTCCCATGCAACGCGGCTGCTAGTCCTCCTTTCATGCAGAATCTTAAGGACCTAGCTCATGTCCAAGGCACCAAAGCCAGCTAAAAAGTCAATAATCGATACCTAAAACTTGACTTGTACTACTTCTTACTGGCTATTACATCAACTTAGAAGCTTAATCTGTGTTCTACTATGGTGCTTTTAGTGTCTCCGCATACCGCAGCACGCGACATAGCTTTGCAGACGATAAGTACAACCGTTTCAGAGAGAAGAGCGGCCAATGTGACAATCTGGCTTTAAGTCGATTCGATAAAAAATTACGTAAACGGACAGATTTCTCAGGATTTTACTACACATGAACACTTTTCGCAATCTCCCGTTCAACTCGGTTGCTAGTCCTCCTTTCATGCAGAATCTTAAGGTCCTAGTTAATGTCCAAGGCACATAAGCCAGCTAAAAAGTCAATAATCGTTACCTAAAACTTGAATTGTACTACTTCTTACTGGCTATTATATCAACTTAGAAGCTTCATCTGTGTTCCACTATGGTGATTTTAGTGCCTCCGCATACCGCAGCACGCGACATTGTTTTGCAGACGATAAGTTCAACCGTTTCAGATAGAGGAGCGGCCAATGTGACGATCTGGCTTTAAGTCGATTCGATAACAAATGACGAAAATGGACGGATTTCTCAGGTTCTTACTACATATAAGCTCTTTTCACATACTCCCATGCAACGCGGCTGCTAGTCCTCCTTTCATGCAGAATCTTAAGGTCCTAGCTAATGTCCAAGGCACATAAGCCAGCTAAAAAGTCAATAATCGTTACCTAAAACTTGAATTGTACTACTTCTTACTGGCTATTATATCAACTTAGAAGCTTCATCTGTGTTCCACTATGGTGATTTTAGTGCCTCCGCATACCGCAGCACGCGACATTGTTTTGCAGACGATAAGTTCAACCGTTTCAGATAGAGGAGCGGCCAATGTGACGATCTGGCTTTAAGTCGATTCGATAACAAATGACGAAATTGGACGGATTTCTCAGGTTCTTACTACATATAAACTCTTTTCACATACTCCCATGCAACGCGGCTGCTAGTCCTCCTTTCATGCAGAATCTTAAGGTCCTAGCTCATGTCCAAGGCACCAAAGCCAGCAAAAAGTCCATTATCGATACCTAAAACTTGAATTGTACTACTTCTTACTGGCTATTA
This sequence comes from Schistocerca gregaria, assembly GCF_023897955.1. NCBI lineage: Eukaryota > Metazoa > Arthropoda > Insecta > Orthoptera > Acrididae > Schistocerca > Schistocerca gregaria. The sequence continues at coordinate 1,333,390 of NW_026061708.1, forward strand.
CATCAACTTAAAAGCTTAATCTGTGTTCTACTATAGTGCTTTTAGTGTCTCCGCATACCGCAGCACGCGACATAGCTTTGCAGACGATAAGTACAACCGTTTCAGAGAGAAGAGCGGCCAATGTGACGCACTGCTTTAAGTCGATTCGATAATAAATTACGAAAACGGTCGGATTTCTCAGGTTTTTACTACATATGAACACTTTTCACATCCTCCCATGCAACGCGGCTGCTAGTCCTCCTTTCATGCAGAATCTTAAGGTCCTAGCTCATGTCCAAGGCACCAAAGCCAGCTAAAAAGTCAATAATCGATACCTAAAACTTGAATTGTACTACTTCTTACTGGCTATTACATCAACTTAGAAGCTTAATCTGTGTTCTACTATGGTGCTTTTAGTGTCTCCGCATACCGCAGCACGCGACATAGCTTTGCAGACGATAAGTACAACCGTTTCAGAGAGAAGAGCGGCCCATGTGACGCGCTGCTTGAAGTCGATTCGATAATAAATTACGAAAACGGACGGTTTCCTCACGTTTTTACTACATATGAACACTTTTCACATTCTCCCTTGCAACTCGGCTGCTAGTCATCCTTTCATGCAGAATCTTAAGGTCCTAGCCTGTGTCCAAGGCACCAAAGCCAGCAAAAAGTCCATAATCGATACCTAAAACTTGAATTGTACTACTTCTTACTGGCTATTTCATCAACTTAAAAGCTTAATCTGTGTTCTACTATAGTGCTTTTAGTGTCTCCGCATACCGCAGCACGCGACATAGCTTTGCAGACGATAAGTACAACCGTTTCAGAGAGAAGAGCCGTCAATGTGACGCACTGCTTTAAGTCGATTCGATAATAAATTACGAAAACGGTCGGATTTCTCAGGTTTTTACTACATATGAACACTTTTCACATCCTCCCGTGCAACTCGGCTGCTAGTCCTCCTTTCATGCAGAATCTTAAGGTCCTAGCTCATGTCCAAGGCACCAAAGCCAGCTAAAAAGTCAATAATCGATACCTAAAACTTGAATTGTACTACTTCTTACTGGCTATTACATCAACTTAGAAGCTTAATCTGTGTTCTACTATGGTGCTTTTAGTGTCTCCGCATACCGCAGCACGCGACATAGCTTTGCAGACGATAAGTACAACCGTTTCAGAGAGAAGAGCGGCCAATGTGACGCACTGCTTGAAGTCGATTCGATAATAAATTACGAAAACGGACGGATTCCTCACGTTTTTACTACATATGAACACTTTTAACATTGTCCCTTGCAACTCGGCTGCTAGTCCTCCTTTCATGCAGAATCTTAAGGTCCTAGCTCATGTCCAAGGCAGAAAAGCCAGCTAAAAAGTCAATAATCGATACCTAAAACTTGAATTGTACTACTTCTTACTGTCTATTACATCAACTTAGAAACTTAATCTGTGTTCTACTATGGTGCTTTTAGTGTCTCCGCATACCGCAGCACGTGACATAGCTTTGCAGACGATAAGTACAACCGTTTCAGAGAGAAGAGCGGCCAATGTGACGATCTGGCTTTAAGTCGATTCGATAATAAATTACGTAAACGGACGGATTTCTCAGGATTTTACTACAAATGAACACTTTTCACATTCTCCCATGCAACTCGGCTGCTAGTCCTCCTTTCATGCAGAATCTTAAGGACATAGCTCATGTCCAAGGCACAAAAGCCAGCTAAAAATTCAATAATCGATACCTAAAACTTGAATTGTACTACTTCTTACTGGCTATTACATCAACTTAGAAGCTTCATCTGTGTTCCGCTATGTTGATTTTAGTGCCTCCGCATACCGCAGCACGTGAGATAGCTTTGCAGACGATAAGTACAACCGTTTCAGAGAGAAGAGGGGCCAATGTGACGATCTGGCTTTAAGTCGATTCGATAACAAATGACGAAAATGGACGGATTTCTCAGGTTTTTACTACATATGAACACTTTTCACATACTCCCGTGCAACGCAGCTGCTAGTCCTCCTTTCATGCAGAATCTTAAGGTCCTAGCTCATGTCCAAGGCACCAAAGCCAGCAAAAAGTCCATAATCGATACCTAAAACTTGAATTGTACTACTTCTTACTGGCTATTACATCAACTTAGAAGCTTAATCTGTGTTCTACTATGGTGCTTTTAGAGTCTCCGCATACCGCAGCACGCGACATAGCTTTGCAGACGATAAGTACAACCGTTTCAGAGAGAAGAGCCACCAATGTGACGATCTGGCTTTAAGTCGATTCGATAATAAATTACGTAAACGGACAGATTTCTCAGGATTTTACTACACACTGAACACTTTTCGCATTCTCCCGTTCAACTCGGCTGCTAGTCCTCCTTTCATGCAGAATTTTAAGGTCCTAGCTAATGTCCAAGGCACCAAAGCCAGCTAAAAAGTCAATAATCGTTACCTAAAACTTGAATTGTACTACTTCTTACTGGCTATTACATCAACTTAGAAGCTTCATCTGTGTTCTACTATAGTGCTTTTAGTGTCTCCGCATACCGCAGCACGCGACATAGCTTTGCAGACGATAAGTACAACCGTTTCAGAGAGAAGAGCGGCCAATGTGACGCACTGCTTGAGGTCGATTCGATAATAAATTACGAAAACGGACGGATTCCTCACGTTTTTACTACATATGAACACTTTTCACATTCTCCCTTGCATCTCGGCTGCTAGTCCTCATTTCATGCAGAATCTTAAGGACATAGCTCATGTCCAAGGCACAAAAGCCAGCTAAAAAGTCAATAATCGATACCTAAAACTTGAATTGTACTACTTCTTACTGGCTATTACATCAACTTAGGAGCTTCATCTGTGTTCCGCTATGTTGATTTTAGTGCCTCCGCATACCGCAGCACGTGCGATAGCTTTGCAGACGATAAGTACAACCGTTTCAGAGAGAAGAGGGGCCAATGTGACGATCTGGCTTTAAGTCGATTCGATAACAAATGACGAAAATGGACGGATTTCTCAGGTTTTTACTACATATAAACACTTTTCACATACTCCGGTGCAACGCGGCTGCTAGTCCTCCTTTCATGCAGAATCTTAAGGACCTAGCTCATGTCCAAGGCACCAAAGCCAGCTAAAAAGTCAATAATCGATACCTAAAACTTGACTTGTACTACTTCTTACTGGCTATTACATCAACTTTGAAGCTTAATCTGTGTTCTACTATAGTGCTTTTAGTGTCTCCGCATACCGCAGCACGCGACATAGCTTTGCAGACGCTAAGTACTACCGTTTCAGAGAGAAGAAGGGCCAATGTGACGATCTGGCTTTAAGTCGATTCGATAACAAATGACGAAAATGGACGGATTTCTCAGGTTTTTACTACATATGAACGCTTTTCACATACTCCCGTGCAACGCGGCTGCTAGTCCTCCTTTCATGCAGATTCATATAGTCCTAGCTCATGTCCAAGGCAGAAAAGCCAGCTAAAAAGTCAATAGTTGATACCTAAAACTTGAATTGTACTACTTCTTACTGGGTATTACATCAACTTAGAAGCTTAATCGGTGTTCTACTATGGTGCTTTTAGTGTCTCCGCATACCGCAGCACGCGACATAGCTTTGCAGACGATAAGTACAACCGTTTCAGAGAGAAAAGCGGCCAATGTGACGCACTGCTTTAAGTCGATTCGATAATAAATTACGAAAGCGGACGGATTTCTCAGGTTTTTACTACATATGAACACTTTTCGCATCCTCCCGTGCAACTCGGCTGCTAGTCCTCCTTTCATGCAGAATCTTAAGGTCCTAGCTCATGTCCAAGGCACCAAAGCCAGCTAAAAAGTCAATATTCGATACCTAAAACTTGAATTGTACTACTCCTTACTGGCTATTCCATCAACTTAGAAGCTTCATCTGTGTTCTACTATGGTGCTTTTAGTGTCTCCGCATACCGCATCACGCGACATAGGTTTGCAGACGATAAGTACAACCGCTACGAGAGAAGAGCGGCCAATGTGACGATCTGGCTTCAAGTTGATTCGATAACAAATGACGAAATCGGACGGATTTCTCAGGTTTTTACTACATATGAACACTTTTCACATACTCCCGTGCAACGCGGCTGCTAGTCCTCCTTTCATGCGAAATCTTAAGGTCCTAGCTCATGTCCAAGGCACAAAAGCCAGCTAAAAAGTCAATATTCGATACCTAAAACTTGAATTGTACTACTCCTTACTGGCTATTACATCAACTTAGAAGCTTCATCTGTGTTCTAATATGGTGCTTTTAGTGTCTCCGCATACCGCAGCACGCGACATAGCTTTGCAGACGATAAGTACAACCGTTTCAGAGAGAAGAAAGGGCAATGTGAAGATCTGGCTTCAAGTTGATTCGATAACAAATGACGAAAACGGACGGATTTCTCAGGTTTTTACTACATATGAACACTTTTCACATTCTCCCATGCAACTCGGCTGCTAGTCCTCCTTTCATGCAGAATCTTAAGGACATAGCTCATGTCCAAGGCACCAAAGCCAGCTAAAAAGTCAATATTCGATACCTAAAACTTGAATTGTACTACTCCTTACTGGCTATTACATCAACTTAGAAGCTTCTTCTGTGTTCTACTATGGTGCTTTCAGTGTCTCTGAATACTGCAGCACGCGACATAGCTTTGCAGACGATAAGTACAACCGTTTCAGAGAGAAGAGCGGCCAATGTGACGCACTGCTTTAAGTCGATTCGATAATAAATTACGAAAACGGACGGATTTCTCAGGTTTTTACTACATATGAACACTTTTCGTATCCTCCCGTGCAACTCGGCTGCTAGTCCTCCTTTCATGCAGAATCTTAAGGTCCTATCTCATGTCCAAGGCACCAAAGCCAGCTAAAAAGTCAATATTCGATACCTAAAACTTGAATTGTACTACTCCATACTGGCTATTACATCAACTTAGAAGCTTCTTCTGTGTTCTACTATGGTGCTTTTAGTTTCTCCGCATATCGCAGCACGCGACATAGCTTTGCAGACGATAAGTACAACCGTTTCAGAGAGAAGAGCGGCCAATGTGACGATCTGGCTTCAAGTTGATTCGATAACAAATGACGAAAACGGACGGATTTCTCAGGTTTTTACTACATATGAACACTTTTCACATACTCCCGATCAACTCGGCTGCTAGTCCTCCTTTCATGCAGAATCTTAAGGTCCTAGCTCAGGTCCAAGGCACCAAAGCCAGCTAAAAAGTCAATAATCGATACCTAAAACTTGAATTGTACTACTTCTGACTGGCTATTACATCAACTTAGAAGCTTCATCTGTGTTCTACTATTGTGCTTTAAGTGTCTCCGCATACCGCAGCACGCGACATAGCTTTGCAGACGATAAGTACTACCGTTTCAGAGAGAAGAAGGGCCAATGTGACGATCTGGCTATAAGTCGATTCGATAACAAATGACGAAAATGGACGGATTTCTCAGGTTTTTACTACATATGAACACTTTTCACATACTCCCGTGCAACGCGTCTGCTAGTCCTCCTTTCATGCAGAAGCATAAAGTCCTAGCTCATGTCCAAAGCAGAAAAGCCAGCTAAAAAGTCAATAGTTGATACCTAAAACTTGAATTGTACTACTTCTTACTGGGTATTACATCAACTTAGAAGCTTAATCTGTGTTCTACTATGGTGCTTTTAGTGTCTCCGCATACCGCAGCACGCGACATAGCTTTGCAGACGATAAGTACAACCGTTTCAGAGAGAAAAGCGGCCAATGTGACGCACTGCTTTAAGTCGATTCGATAATAAATTACGAAAACGGACGGATTTCTTAGGTTTTTACTACATATGAACACTTTTCGCATCCTCCCGTGCAACTCGGCTGCTAGTCCTCCTTTCATGCAGAATCTTAAGGTCCTAGCTCATGTCCAAGGCACCAAAGCCAGCTAAAAAGTCAATATTCGATACCTAAAACTTGAATTGTACTACTCCTTACTGGCTATTCCATCATTTAGAAGCTTCATCTGTGTTCTACTATGGTGCTTTTAGTGTCTCCGCATACCGCATCACGCGACATAGGTTTGCAGACGATAAGTACAACCGTTTCAGAGAGAAGAGCGGCCAATGTGACGATCTGGCTTCAAGTTGATTCGATAACAAATGACGAAATCGGACGGATTTCTCAGGTTTTTGCTACATATGAACACTTATTACATTTTCCCATGCAATTCGGCTGCTAGTCCTCCTTTCATGCAGAATCTTAAAGACATAGATCATGACCAGGACACCAAAGCCAGCTAAAAAGTCAATTATCGATACCTAAAACTTGAATTGTACTACTTCTTACTGGCTATTACATCAACATAGAAGCTTCATCTGTGTTCCGCTATGGTGATTTTAGTGCCTCCGCATACCGCAGCACGCGACATAGCTTTGCAGACGATAAGTACAACCGTTTCAGAGAGAAGAGCGGCCAATGTGACGATCTGGCTTTAAGTCGATTCGATAACAAATGACAAAAACGAACGGATTTCTCAGGTTTTTACTACATATGAACACTTTTAACATTGTCCCTTGCAACTCGGCTGCTAGTCCTCCTTTCATGCAGAATCGTAAGGTCCCAGCTCATGTCCAAGGCACCAAAGCCAGCAAAAAGTCCATAATCGATACCTAAAACCTGAATTGTACTACTTCTAACTATCTATTACATCAACTTAGAAGCTTAATCTGTGTTGTACTATGGTGCTTTTAGTGTCTCCGCATACCACAGCACGCGACATAGCTTTGCAGACGATAAGTACAACCGTTTCAGAGTGAAGAGCGGCCAATGTGACGCACTGCTTTAAGTCGATTCGATAATAAATTACGAAAACGGACGGATTTCTCAGGTTTTTACTACATATGCACACTTTTCGCATCCTCCCGTGCAACTCGGCTGCTAGTCCTCCTTTCATGCAGAATCTTAAGGTCCTAGCTCATGTCCACGGCACCAAAGCCAGCTAAAAAGTCAATATTCGATACCTAAACTTGAATTGTACTACTCCTTACTGGCTATTACATCAACTTAGAAGCTTCATCTATGTTCTACTATGGTGCTTTTAGTGACTCCGCATACCGCATCACGCTACATAGGTTTGCAGACGATAAGTACATCCGTTTCAGAGAGAAGAGCGGCCAATGTGACGATCTGGCTTCAAGTTGATTCGATAACAAATGACGAAATCGGACGGATTTCTCAGGTTTTTACTACATATGAACACTTTTCACATACTCCCGTGCTACGCGGCTGCTAGTCCTCCTTTCATGCGAAATCTTAAGGTCCTAGCTCATGTCCAAGGCACCAAAGCCAGCTAAAAAGTCAATATTCGATACCTAAAAATTAAATTGTACTACTCCTTACTGGCTTTTACATCAACTTAGAAGCTTCATCTGTGTTCTACTATGGTGCTTTTAGTGTCTCCGCATACCGCAGCACGCGACATAGCTTTGCAGACGATAAGTACAAACGTTTCAGAGAGAAGAGCGGGCAATGTGACGATCTGGTTTTAAGTCGATTCGATAACAAATGACGAAAACGGACGTATTTCTCAGGTTTATACTACATTTGAACACTTTTCACATTCTCCCATGCAACTCGGCTGCTAGTCCTCCTTTCATGCAGAATCTTAAGGACATAGCTCATGTCCAAGGCACCAAAGCCAGCTAAAAAGTCAATAATCGATATCTAAAACTTGAATTGTATTACTTCTTACTGGCTATTACATCAACTTAGAAGCTTCATCTGTGTTCTACTATAGTGCTTTTAGTGTCTCCGCATACCGCAGCACGCGACATAGCTTTGCAGACGATAAGTACAACCGTTTCAGGGAAAAGAGCGGAAAATGTGACGATCTGGCTTTAAGTCGATTCGATAACAAATGACGAAAACGGACGGATTTCTCAGGTCTTTACTACATATGAACACTTTTCACATTCTCCCGTGGAACTCCGCTGCTGGTCCTCCTTTCATGCAGAATCTTATGGTCCTAGCTCATGTCCAAGTCACCAAAGCCAGCTAAAAAGTCAATAATCGATACCTAGAACTTGAATCGTACTAATTCTTACTGGCTATTACATCAACTTAGAAGCTTCATCTGTGTTCTACTATGGTGCTTTTAGTGTCTCCACATACCGCAGCACGCGACATAGGCTTGCAGACGATAAGTACAACCGTTTCAGAGAGAAGAGCTGCCAATATGACGATCTGGCTTTAAGTTGATTCCATACCAAATGACGAAAACGGACGGATTTCTCAGGTTTTTACTACATATGAACACTTTTCACATTGTCCCATGCAACGCGGCTGCTAGTCCTCCTTTCATACTGAATCGTAAGGTCCTAGCTCATGTCCAAGGCATCAAAGCCAGCTAAAAAGTCAATAGTCGATACCTAAAACTTGAATTGTACTACTTCTTACTGGCTATTACATCAACTTAGAAGCTTAATCTGTGTTCCACTGTGGTGATTTTAGTGTCTCCGCGTAACGCAGCACGCGACATAGCTTTGCAGACGATAAGTACAACCGTTTCAGAGAGAAGAGCGGCCAATGTGACGATCTGGCTTTAAGTTGATTCCATAGCAAATGACGAAAACGGACGGATTTCTCAGGTTTTTACTACATTTGAAAACTTTTCACATTCTGCCATGCAACTCGGCTGCTAGTCCTCCTTTCATACTGAATCTTAAGGTCCTACCTCATGTCCAAGGCACCAAAGCCAGCTAAAAAGTCAATAATCGATACCTAAAACTTGAATCGTACTAATTGTTATTGGCTATTACATCAACTTAGAAGCTTCATCTGTGTTCTACTATGGTGCTTTTAGTGTCTCCACATACCGCAATACGCGACATAGGTTTGCAGACGATAAGTAGAACCGTTTCAGAGAGAAGAGCGGCCAATATGACGATCTGGCTTTAAGTTGATTCCATACCAAATGACGAAAACGGACGGATTTCTAAGGTTTTTACTACATATGAACACTTTTCACATTCTCCCATGCAACGCGGCTGCTAGTCCTCCTTTCATACTGAATCTTAAGGTCCTAGCTCATGACCAAGGCATCAAAGCCAGCTAAAAAGTCAATAGTCGATACCTAAAACTTGAATTGTACTACTTCTTACTGGCTATTACATCAACTTAGAAGCTTCATCTGTGTTCCACTGTGGTGATTTTAGTGTCTCCGCGTAACGCAGCACGCGACATAGCTTTGCAGACGATAAGTACAACCGTTTCAGAGAGAAGAGCGGCCAATGTGACGCTCTGGCTTTAAGTTGATTCCATAACAAATGACGAAAACGGACGGATTTCTGAGGTTTTTACTACATTTGAACACTTTTCACATTCTCCCATGCAACTCGGCTGCTAGTCCTCCTTTCATACTGAATCTTAAGGTCCTACCTCATGTCCAAGGCATCAAAGCCAGCTAAAAAGTCAAAAATCGATACATAAAATTTGAATTGTACTACTTCTTACTGGCTATTACATCAACTTAGAAGCTTCATCTGTGTTCCACTGTGCTGATTTTAGTGTCTCCGTATAACGCAGCACGCGACATAGCTTTGCAGACGATAAGTACAACCGTTTCAGAGAGAAGAGCGGCCAATATGACGATCTGGCTTTAAGTTGATTCCATACCAAATGACGAAAACGGACGGATTTCTCAGGTTTTTACTACATATGAACACTTTTCACATTCGCGGCTGCTAGTCCTCCTTTCATACAGAATCTTAAGGTCCTTGCTCATGTCCAAGGCATCAAAGCCAGATAAAAAGTCAATAGTCGATACCTAAAACTTGAATTTTACTACTTCTTACTGGCTATTACATCAACTTAGAAGCTTCATCTGTGTTCCACTGTAGTGATTTTAGTGTCTCCGCGTAACGCAGCACGCGACATAGCTTTGCAGAAGATAAGTACAACCGTTTCAGAGAGAAGAGCGGCCAATGTGACGATCTGGCTTTATGTTGATTCCATAACAAATGACGAAAACGGACGGATTTCTCAGGTTTTTACTACATTTGAACACTTTTCACATTCTCCCATGCAACTCGGCTGCTAGTCCTCCTTTCATACTGAATCTTAAGGTCCTAGCTCATTTCCAAGGCATCAAAGCCTGCTAAAAAGTCAATAATCGATACCTAAAACGTGAATTGTACTACTTCTTACTGGCTATTACATCAACTTAGAAGCTTCATCTGTGTTCCACTGTGCTGATTTTAGTGTCTCCGCATAACGCAGCACGCGACATAGCTTTGCAGACGATAAGTACAACCGTTTCAGAGAGAAGAGCGGCCAATGTGACGATCTGGCTTTAAGTCGATTCGATAACAAATGACGAAAACGGACGTATTTCTCAGGTTTATACTACATATGAACACTTTTCACATTCTTCCGTGCAACTCGGCTGCTAGTCCTCCTTTCATGCAAAATTTAAGGGTCCTAGCTCATGTCCAAGGCACCAAAGCCAGCTAAAAAGTCAGTAATCGATACCTAAAACGTGAATTGTATTACATCTTACTGGCTATTACATCAACTTAGAAGCTTCATCTGTGTTCTACTATGGTGCTTTTAGTGTCTCCGCATACCGCAGTACGCGACATAGCTTTGCAGACGTTAAGTACAACCGTTTCAGGCAAAAGAGCGGAAAATGTGACGATCTGGCTTTAAGTCGATTCGATAACAAATGACGAAAACGGACGGATTTCTCAGGTTTTTCCTACATATGAACACTTCTCACATTCTCCCGTTCAACTCGCCCGCTAGTCCTCCTTTCATGCAGAATCTTAAGGTCCTAGCTCATGTCCAAGGCACCAAAGCCAGCTAAAAAGTAAATAATCAGTACCCAAAACTTGAATTGTACTACTTCTTACTGGCTATTACATTAACTTAGAAGTTTGATCGGTGTTCTACTATGGTGCTTTTAGTGTCTCCGCATACCGCAGCACGCGACATAGCTTTGCAGACGATAAGTACAACCGTTTCAGAGAGAAGAGCAGCCAATGTGACGATCTGGCTTTAAGTCGATTCCATAACAAATGACGAAAACGGACGGATTTCTCAGTTTTTTACTACATATGAACACTTTTCACATTCTCCCGTGCAACTCGGCTGCTAGTCCTCCTTTCATGCAGAATCTTAAGGTCCCAGCTGATGTCCAAGGCACCAACGCCGGCTAAAAAGTCAATAATCGATACCTAAAACTTGAATTGTACTACATCTTGCTTGCTAGTACATCAACTTAGAAGCTTCATCTGTGTTCAATCATGGTGCTTTTAGTGTCTCCGCATACCGCAGCACGCGACATAGCTTTGCAGACGATAAGTACAACCGTTTCAGAGAGAAGAGCGGCCATTGTGACGATCTGGCTTTAAATCGATTCGATAACAAATGACGAAAACGGACGTATTTCTCAGCTTTTTACTACATATGAAAACTTTTCGCATTCTCCCATGCAACTCGGCCGCTAGTCCTCCTTTAATGCAGAATCTTAATGTCCTAGCTCATGTCCAAGGCAACAAAGCCAGCTAACAAGTCAATAATCGATACCTAAAACGTGAATTGTATTACTTCTTACTGGCTATTACATCAACTTAGAAGCTTCATCTGTGTTCTACTATGGTGCTTTTAGTGTATCCGCATACCGCAGCACGCGACATAGCTTGCAGACGATAAGTACAACCGTTTCAGGGAGAAGAGCGGCCAATGTGACGATCTATCTTTAAGTTGATTCGATAACAAATGACGAAAACGGACGGATTTTTCAGGTTTTTACTACATATGAACACTTCTCACATTCTCCCGTTCAACTCGCCCGCTAGACCTCCTTTCATGCAGAATCTTAAGGTCCTAGCTCATGTCCAAGGCACCAAAGCCACCTAAAAAGTCAATAATCGATACCTGAAACTTGAATTGTACTACTTATACTGGCTATTACATCAACTTAGAAACTTCATCTGTGTTCCACTGTGCTGATTTTAGTGTCTCCGTATAACGCAGCACGCGACATAGCTTTGCAGACGATAAGTACAACCGTTTCAGAGAAGAGTGACCAATGTGACGATCTGACTTTAAGTCGATTCGATAACAAATAACGAAAACGGACGGATTTCTCAGGTTTTTACTACATATTAACACTTTTCACATTCTCCCATGCCACTCGGCTGCTAGTCCTCCTTTCATACAGAATCTTAAGGTCCTAGCTCATGTCCAAGGCACCAAAGCCAGAAAAAAGGTCAATAATCGATACCTATAACTTGAATTGTACTACTTCTTACTGGCTATTACATCAACTTAGAAGCTTCATCTATGTTCTACTATGGTGCTTTTAGTGTCTCCGCATACCGCAGCACGCGAGATAGCTTTGCAGACGACAAGTACAACCGTTTCAGACAGAACTGCAGCCAATGTAATGATCCTGATTTAAGTAGATTCTATAACAAATTATGAAAACGGACGGATTTCTCAGGTTTTTACTACATATGAACACTTTTGACATTCTCCCGTGCAACTCGGCTGCTAGTCCTCCTTTCATGCAGAATCTTAAGGTCCTAGCTCATGTTCAAGGCACCAAAGCCGGCTAAAAAGTCAATAATCGAGACCTAAAACTTGAATTGTACTACTTCTTACTTGCTATTACATCAACTTAGAAGCTTCATCTGTGTTCTACTATGGTGCTTTTAGTGTCTCCGCATACCGCAGTACGCGACATAGCTTTGCAGACGTTAAGTACAACCGTTTCAGGCAAAAGAGCGGAAAATGTGACGATCTGGCTTTAAGTCGATTCGATAACAAATGACGAAAACGGACGGATTTCTCAGGTTTTTCCTACATATGAACACTTCTCACATTCTCCCGTTCAACTCGCCCGCTAGTCCTCCTTTCATGCAGAATCTTAAGGTCCTAGCTCATGTCCAAGGCACCAAAGCCAGCTAAAAAGTAAATAATCAGTACCCAAAACTTGAATTGTACTACTTCTTACTGGCTATTACATTAACTTAGAAGTTTGATCGGTGTTCTACTATGGTGCTTTTAGTGTCTCCGCATACCGCAGCACGCGACATAGCTTTGCAGACGATAAGTACAACCGTTTCAGAGAGAAGAGCAGCCAATGTGACGATCTGGCTTTAAGTCGATTCCATAACAAATGACGAAAACGGACGGATTTCTCAGTTTTTTACTACATATGAACACTTTTCACATTCTCCCGTGCAACTCGGCTGCTAGTCCTCCTTTCATGCAGAATCTTAAGGTCCCAGCTGATGTCCAAGGCACCAACGCCGGCTAAAAAGTCAATAATAGATACCTAAAACTTGAATTGTACTACATCTTGCTTGCTAGTACATCAACTTAGAAGCTTCATCTGTGTTCAATCATGGTGCTTTTAGTGTCTCCGCATACCGCAGCACGCGACATAGCTTTGCAGACGATAAGTACAACCGTTTCAGAGAGAAGAGCGGCCATTGTGACGATCTGGCTTTAAATCGATTCGATAACAAATGACGAAAACGGACGTATTTCTCAGCTTTTTACTACATATGAAAACTTTTCGCATTCTCCCATGCAACTCGGCTGCTAGTCCTCCTTTAATGCAGAATCTTAATGTCCTAGCTCATGTCCAAGGCACCAAAGCCAGCTAACAAGTCAATAATCGATACCTAAAACGTGAATTGTATTACTTCTTACTGGCTATTACATCAACTTAGAAGCTTCATCTGTGTTCTACTATGGTGCTTTTAGTGTATCCGCATACCGCAGCACGCGACATAGCTTGCAGACGATAAGTACAACCGTTTCAGGGAGAAGAGCGGCCAATGTGACGATCTATCTTTAAGTTGATTCGATAACAAATGACGAAAACGGACGGATTTTTCAGGTTTTTACTACATATGAACACTTCTCACATTCTCCCGTTCAACTCGCCCGCTAGACCTCCTTTCATGCAGAATCTTAAGGTCCTAGCTCATGTCCAAGGCACCAAAGCCACCTAAAAAGTCAATAATCGATCCCTGAAACTTGAATTGTACTACTTATACTGGCTATTACATCAACTTAGAAACTTCATCTGTGTTCCACTGTGCTGATTTTAGTGTCTCCGTATAACGCAGCACGCGACATAGCTTTGCAGACGATAAGTACAACCGTTTCAGAGAAGAGGGACCAATGTGACGATCTGACTTTAAGTCGATTCGATAACAAATAACGAAAACGGACGGATTTCTCAGGTTTTTACTACATATGAACACTTTTCACATTCTCCCATGCCACTCGGCTGCTAGTCCTCCTTTCATACAGAATCTTAAGGTCCTAGCACATGTCCAAGGCACCAAAGCCAGAAAAAAGGTCAATAATCGATACCTATAACTTGAATTGTACTACTTCTTACTGGCTATTACATCAACTTAGAAGCTTCATCTATGTTCTACTATGGTGCTTTTAGTGTCTCCGCATACCGCAGCACGCGAGATAGCTTTGCAGACGATAAGTACAACCGTTTCAGACAGAACTGCAGCCAATGTAATGATCCTGATTTAAGTAGATTCTATAACAAATTATGAAAACGGACGGATTTCTCAGGTTTTTACTACATATGAACACTTTTGACATTCTCCCGTGCAACTCGGCTGCTAGTCCTCCTTTCATGCAGAATCTTAAGGTCCTAGCTCATGTTCAAGGCACCAAAGCCGGCTAAAAAGTCAATAATCGAGACCTAAAACTTGAATTGTACTACTTCTTACTTGCTATTACATCAACTTAGAAGCTTCATCTGTGTTCTACTATGGTGCTTTTAGTGTCTCCGCATACCGCAGCACGCGACATAGCTGTGCAGACGATAAGTACAACCGTTTCAGAGAGAAGAGCGGCCAATGTGACGATCTGGCTTTAAGTCGATTCGATAACAAATGACGAAAACGGACGGATTTCTAAGGTTTTCACTACATATGAACACTTTTCACATACTCCCGTGCAACGTGGCTGCTAGTCCTCCTTTCATGCAGAATCTTAAGCTCCTAGCTCATGTCCAAGGCACAAAAGCCAGCAAAATAGTCAATAATCGATACCTAAAACTTGAACTGTACTACTTCTTACTGGTTATTACATCAACTTAGAAGCTTCATCTGTGTTCTACTATGGTACTTTTAGTGTCTCCGCATACCGCAGCACGCGACATAGCTTTGCAGACGATAAGTACTACCGTTTCAGAGAGAAGATCGGCCAATGTGACGATCTGGCTTTAAGTCGATTCCATAACAAATGACGAAAACGGACGTATTTCTCAGGTTTTTACTACATTTGAACACTTGTCACATTCTCCCGTGCAACTCGGCTGCTAGTCCTTCTTTCATGCAGAATCTTAAGGTCCTAGCTCATGTCCAAGGCACCAAAGCCACCTAAAAAGTCAATAATCTAATCCTAAAACTTGAATTGTACTACTTTATACTGGTTATTACTTCAACTTAGAAGCTTCATCTGTGCTCTACTATGGTGCTTTTAGTGTCTCCGCATAACGCAGCACGCGACATAGCTTTGCAGACGATAAGTACAACCGTTTCAGAGAAGAGGGGCCAATGTGACGATCTGGCTTTAAGTCGATTCGATAACAAATGACGAAAACGGACGGATTTCTTTAGGTTTTTACTACATATGAACACTTTTCACATTCTCCCGTGCAACTCGACTGCTAGTCCTCCTTTCATGCAGAATCTTAAGGTCCTATCTCATATCCAAGGCACCATAGCCAGCTGAAAATCAATAATCGATACCTAAAACTTGCATTGTACTACTTCCTGCATGCTATTACATCAACTTAGAAGCTTCATCTGTGTTGTACTATGGTGCTATTAGTGTCTTCGCATACCGCAGCACGCGACATAGCTTTGCAGACGATAAGTACAACCGTTTCAGAGAGAAAAGCGACCAATGTGACGATCTGGCTTTTAGTCGATTCGATAACAAATGAAGGAAACGGACAGATTTCTCATATTTTTACTACATATGAACACTTTTCACATTCTCCCATGCAACTCGGCTGCTAGTCCTCCTTTCATGCAGAATCTTAAGGTCCTAGTCATGTCCAAGGCACCAAAGCCGGCTAAAAAGTCAATAATCGATACCTAAAACTTGAATTGTACTACTTCTTACTGGCTATTACATCAACTTAGAAGCTTCATCTGTGTTCTACTATGGTGCTTTTAGTGTCTCCGCATACGGCAGCACGCGACATAGCTTTGCAGACGATTAGTACAACCGTTTTAGAGAGAAGAGCGGCCAATGTGACGATCTTGCTTTAAGTCGATTCGATAACAAATGACGAAAACGGACGGATTTCTGATGTTTTTACTACATATGAACAATTTTCGCATTCTCCCATGAAACTCGGCTGCTAGTCCTCCTTTCATGCAGAATCTTAAGGTCCTAGCTCATGTCCAAGGCACCAAAGCCAGCTAAAAAGTCAAAAATCGATACCTAAATCGTAAATTGTACTACTTCTTACAGGCTATTACATCAACATAGAAGCTTCATCTATGTTCTACTATGGTGCTTTTAGTGTCTCCGCATACCGCAGCACGCGACATAGCTGTGCAGACGATAAGTACAACCGTTTCAGACAGAATTGCCGCCAATGTGACGATCCTGATTTAAGTCGATTCTATAACAAATTATGAAAACGGACGTATTTCTCAGGTTTTTACTACATTTGAACACTTGTCAAATTCTCCCGTGCAACTCGGCTGCTAGTCCTTCTTTCATGCAGAATCTTAAGGTCCTAGCTCATGTCCAAGGCACCAAAGCCAGCTAAAAAGTCAATAATCTTTAATTAAAACTTGAATTGTACTACTTCTTACTGGCTATTACATCAACTTAGAAGCTTCATCTGTGTTCCACTCTGGTGATTTTAGTGTCTCCGCAGAACGCAGCACGCGACATAGCTTTGCAGACGATAAGTACAACCGTTTCAGAGAGAAGAGCGGCCAATGTGACGATCTGGCTTTAAGTTGATTCCATAACAAATGACGAAAACGGACGGATTTCTCACGTTTTTACTACATATGAACACTTTTCACATTCTCCCATGCAACTCGGCTGCTAGTCCTCCTTTCATACTGAATCTTAAGGTCCTACCTCATGTCCAAGGCATCAAAGCCACCTAAAAAGTCAATAATCGATACATAAAACTTGAATTGTACTACTTATACAGGCTATTACATCAACTTAGAAGCTTCATCTGTGTTCCACTGTGGTGATTTTAGTGTCTCCGCATAACGCAGCACGCGACATAGCTTTGCAGACGATAAGTACAACCGTTTCAGAGAGAAGAGCGGCAATGTGACGATCTGGCTTTAAGTCGATTCCATAACAAATGACGAAAACGGACGGATTTCTCAGGTTTTTACTACATATGAACACTTTTCACATTCTCCCGTGCTACTCGGTTGCTAGACCTTCTTTCTTGCAGAATCTTAAGGTCCTAGCTCATGTCCAAGGCACCAAAGCCAGCTAAAAAGTCAATAATCGATACATAAAACTTGAATTGTACTACTTCTTACTGGCTATTACATCAACTTAGAAGCTTCATCTGTGTTCTACTATGGTGCTTTTAGTGTCTCCGCATACCGCAGCACGCGATACAGCTTTGCCGACGATAAGTACAACCGTTTCAGAGAGAAGAGCGGCCAATGTGACGATCTTGCTTTAAGTCGATTCGATAACAAATGACGAAAACGGACGGATTTCTCAGGTTTTTACTACATATGAACACTTTTCACATACAGCCGTGCAACGCGGCTGCTAGTTCTCCTTTCATGCAGAATCATAAGGTCCTAGCTCATGTCCAAGGCACCAAAGCCGGCTAAAAAGTCAATAATCGATACCTAAAACTTGAATTGTACTACTTCTTGCTTGCTATTACATCAACTTAGAAGCTTCATCTGTGTTCAATCATGGTGCTTTTAGTGTCTCCGCACAACGCAGCACGCGACATAGCTTTGCAGACGATAAGTACAACCGTTTCAGAGAGGAGAGCGGCTAATGTGACGATCTGGCTTTAAATCGATTCGATAACAACTGACGAAAACGGACGGATTTCTCAGGTTTTTACTACATATGAACACTTGTCACATTCTCCCGTGCAACTCGGCTGCTAGTCCTTCTTTCATGCAGAATCTTAAGGTCCTAGATCATGTCCAAGGCACCAAAGCCAGTTAAAAAGTCATTAATCTATACCTAAAACTTGAATTGTACTACTTCTTACTGGTTATTACATCAACTTAGAAGCTTCATCTGTGTTCTACTATGGTGCTTTCAGTGTCTCCGCATACCGCAGCACGCGACATAGCTTTGCAGACGATAAGTACAACCGTTTCAGAGAGAAGAGCGGCCAATGTGACGATCTGGCTTTAAGACGATTCCATAACAAATGACGAAAACGGACGGATTTTTCAGGTTTTTACTACATATGAACACTTTTCACATTCTCCCGTGCAACTCGGCTGCTACTCCTCCTTTCATGCAGAATCTTAAGGTCCTAGCTCATGTCCAAGGCACCAAAGCCGGCTAAAACGTCAATAATCGATACCTAAAACTGGAATTGTACTACTTCTTGCTTGCTATTACATCAACTTAGAAGCTTCATCTGTGTTCAATCATGGTGCTTTTAGTGTCTCCCCATAACGCAGCACGCGACATAGCTTTGCTGACGATAAGTACAACCGTTTCAGAGAGGAGAGCGGCCAATGTGACGATCTGGCTTTAAATCGATTCGATAACAAATGACGAAAACGGACGGATTTCTCAGGTTTTTACTACATATGAACACTTGTCACATTCTCCCGTGCAACTCGGCTGCTAGTCCTTCTTTCATGCAGAATCTTAAGGTCCTAGCTCATGTCCAAGGCACCAAAGCCAGTTAAAAAGTCAATAATCTATACCTAAGACTTGAATTGTACTACTTCTTACTGGTTATTACATCAACTTAGAAGCTTCATCTGTGTTCTACTATGGTGCTTTTAGTGTCTCCGCATAACGCAGCACGCGACATAGCTTTGCAGACGATAAGTACAACCGTTTCAGAGAAGAGGGGATAATGTGGCGATCTGGCTTTAAGTCGATTCGATAACAAATGACGAAAACGGACGGATTTCTCATATTTTTACTACATATGTACACTTTTCACATTCTCCCATGCAACTCGGCTGCTAGTCCCCCTTTCATGCAGAATCTTAAGGTCCTAGCTCATGTCCAAGGCACCAAAGCCAGCTAAAAAGTCAATAATCGATACAAAAACTTGAATTGTACTACTTCTTACTGGCTATTACATCAACTTAGAAGCTTCATCTGTGTTCTACTATGGTGCTTTTAGTGTCTCCGCATACCGCAGCACGCGACATAGCTTTGCAGACGATAAGTACAACCGTTTCAGAGAGAAGAGCGGCCAATGTGACGATCTTGCTTTAAGTCGATTCGATAACAAATGACGAAAACGGACGGATTTCTCAGGTTTTTACTACATATGAACACATTTCACATACAGCCGTGCAACGCGGCTGCTAGTTCTCCTTTCATGCTGAATCTTAAGGTCCTAGCTCATGTCCAAGGCAGCAAAGCCAGCTAAAAAGTCAATAATCGATACCTAAGACTTGAATTGTTCTACTTCTCACTCGCTATTACATCAACTTAGAAGCTTCACCTGTGTTCTACTATTGTGCTTTTAGTGTCTCCGTATACCGCAGCACGCGACATAGCTTTGCAGACGATAAGTACAACCGTTTCAGAGAAGAGGGTCCAATGTGACGATCTGGCTTTAAGTCGATTCGATAACAAATAACGAAAACGGACGGATTTCTCAGGTTTTTACTACACATGAACACTTTTCACATTCTCCCATGCAACTCGGCTGCTAGTCCTCCTTTCATACAGAATCTTAAGGTCCTAGCTCATGTCCAAGGCACCAAAGCCAAAAAAAAGTTCAATAATCGATACCTATAACTTGAATTGTACTACTTCTTACTGGCTATTACATCAACTTAGAAGCTTCATCTGTGTTCTACTATGGTGCTTTTAGTGTCTCCGCATACCGCAGCACGCGACATAGCTTTGCAGACGATAAGTACAACCGTTTCGAGAGAAGAGCGGCCAATGTGACGATCTTGCTTTAAGTCGATTCTATAACAAATGACGAAAACGGACGGATTTCTCAGGTTTTTACTACATATGAACACTTTTCGCATTCTCCCATGAAACTCGGCTGCTAGTCCTCTTTTCATGCAGAATCTTAAGGTCCTACCTCATGTCCAAGGCACCAAAGCCAGCTAAAAAGTCAAAAATCGATACCCAAAACGTAAATTGTACTACTTCTTACTGGCTATTACATCAACTTAAAAGCTTCATCTATGTTCTACTATGGTGCTTTTAGTGTCTCCGCATACCGCAGCACGCGACATAGCTTTGCAGACGATAAGTACAACCGTTTCAGACAGAACTGCAGCCAATGTGATGATCCTGATTTAAGTAGATTCTATAACAAATTATGAAAACGGACGGATTTCTCAGGTTTTTACTACATATGAACACTTTTGACATTCTCTCGTGCAACTCGGCTGCTAGTCCTCCTTTCATGCAGAATCTTAAGGTCCTAGCTCATGTTCAAGGCACCAAAGCCGGCTAAAAAGTCAATAATCGAGACCTAAAACTTGAATTGTCCTACTTCTTACTTGCTATTACATCAACTTAGAAGCTTCATCTGTGTTCTACTATGGTGCTTTTAGTGTCTCCGCATACCGCAGCACGCGACATAGCTTTGCAGACGATAAGTACTACCGTTTCAGAGAGAAGATCGGCCAATCTGACGATCTGGCTTTAAGTCGATTCCATAACAAATGACGAAAACGGACGTATTTCTCAGGTTTTTACTACATTTGAACACTTGTCACATTCTCCCGTGCAACTCGGCTGCTAGTCCTTCTTTCATGCAGAATCTTAAGGTCCTAGCTCATGACCAAGGCACTAAAGCCAGCTAAAAAGTCAATAATCTATACCTAAAACTTGAATTGTACTACTTTTTACTGGTTATTACTTCAACTTAGAAGCTTCATCTGTGCTCTACTATGGTGCTTTTAGTGTCTCCGCATAACGCAGCACGCGACATAGCTTTGCAGACGATGAGTACAACCGTTTCAGAGAAGAGGGGCCAATGTGACGATATGGCTTTAAGTCGATTCGACAACAAATGACGAAAACGGACGGATTTCTTTAGGTTTTTACTACATATGAACACTTTTCACATTCTCCCGTGCAACTCGACTGCTAGTCCTCCTTTCATGCAGAATCTTAAGGTCCTATCTCATATCCAAGGCACCAAAGCCAGCTAAAAATCAATAATCGATACCTAAAACTTGAATTGTACTACTTCCTGCATGCTATTACATCAACTTAGAAGCTTCATCTGTGTTCTACTATGGTGCTATTAGTGTCTCCGCATACCGCAGCACGCGACATAGCTTTGCAGACGATAAGTACAACCGTTTCAGAGAGAAAAGCGACCAATGTGACGATCTGGCTTTTAGTCGATTCGATAACAAATGAAGAAAACGGACGGATTTCTCATATTTTTACTACATATGAACACTTTTCACATTCTCCCGTGCAACTCGGCTGCTAGTCCTCCTTTCATGCACAATCTTAAGGTCCTAGCTCATGTCCAAGGCACCAAAGCCAGCTAAAAAGTCAATAATCGATACCTAAATCTTGAATTGTACTACTTCTTACTGGCTATTACATCAACTTAGAAGCTTCATCTATGTTCTACTATGGTGCTTTTAGTGTCTCCGCATACGGCAGCACGCGACATAGCTTTGCAGACGATAAGTACAACCGTTTCAGACAGAACTACAGCCAATGTGATGATCCTGATTTAAGTAGATTCTATAACAAATTATGAAAACGGACGGATTTCTCAGGTTTTTACTACATATGAACACTTTTGACATTCTCTCGTGCAACTCGGCTGCTAGTCCTCCTTTCATGCTGAATCTTAAGGTCCTAGCTCATGTCCAAGGCACCAAAGCCAGCTAAAAAGTCAATAATCGATACATAAAACTTGAATTGTACTACTTCTTACTGGCTATTACATCAACTTAGAAGCTTCATCTGTGTTCTACTATGGTGCTTTTAGTGTCTCCGCATACCGCAGCACGCGACATAGCTTTGCAGACGATTAGTACAACCGTTTCAGAGAGAAAAGCGGCCAATGTGACGATCTTGCTTTAAGTCGATTCGATAACAAATGACGAAAACGGACGGATTTCTCATGTTTTTACTACATATGAACACTTTTCGCATTCTCCCATGAAACTCGGCTGCTAGTCCTCCTTTCATGCAGAATCTTAAGGTCCTAGCTCATGTCCAAGGCACCAAAGCCAGCTAAAAAGTCAAAAATCGATACCTAAATCGTAAATTGTACTACTTCTTACAGGCTATTACATCAACATAGAAGCTTCATCTATGTTCTACTATGGTGCTTTTAGTGTCAACGCATACCGCAGCACGCGACATAGCTGTGCAGACGATAAGTACAACCGTTTCAGACAGAAATGCCGCCAATGTGACGATCCTGATTTAAGTCGATTCGATAACAAATAACGAAAACGGACGGATTTCTCAGGTTTTTACTACACATGAACACTTTTCACATTCTCCCATGCAACTCGGCTGCTAGTCCTCCTTACATACAGAATCTTAAGGTCCTAGCTCATGTCCAAGGCACCAAAGCCAAAAAAAAGTTCAATAATCGATACCTATAACTTGAATTGTACTACTTCTTACTGGCTATGACATCAACTTAAAAGCTTCATCTATGTTCTACTATGGTGCTTTTAGTGTCTCCGCATACCGCAGCACGCGACATAGCTTTGCAGACGATAAGTACAACCGTTTCAGACAGAACTGCAGCCAATGTGATGATCCTGATTTAAGTAGATTCTATAACAAATTATGAAAACGGACGGATTTCTCAGGTTTTTACTACATATGAACACTTTTGACATTCTCTCGTGCAACTCGGCTGCTAGTCCTCCTTTCATGCAGAATCTTAAGGTCCTAGCTCATGTTCAAGGCACCAAAGCCGGCTAAAAAGTCAATAATCGAGACCTAAAACTTGAATTGTCCTACTTCTTACTTGCTATTACATCAACTTAGAAGCTTCATCTGTGCTCTACTATGGTGCTTTTAGTGTCTCCGCATACCGCAGCACGCGACATAGCTTTGCAGACGATAAGTACTACGGTTTCAGAGAGAAGATCGGCCAATCTGACGATCTGGCTTTAAGTCGATTCAATAACAAATGACGAAAACGGACGTATTTCTCAGGTTTTTACTACATTTGAACACTTGTCACATTCTCCCGTCCAACTCGGCTGCTAGTCCTTCTTTCATGCAGAATCTTAAGGTCCTAGCTCATGACCAAGGCACTAAAGCCAGCTAAAAAGTCAATAATCTATACCTAAAACTTGAATTGTACTACTTTTTACTGGTTATTACATCAACTTAGAAGCTTCATCTGGGCTCTATTATGGTGCTTTTAGTGTCTCCGCATAACGCAGCACGCGACATAGCTTTGCAGACGATGAGTACAACCGTTTCAGAGAAGAGGGGCCAATGTGACGATATGGCTTTAAGTCGATTCGATAACAAATGACGAAAACGGACGGATTTCTTTAGGTTTTTACTACATATGAACACTTTTCACATTCTCCCGTGCAACTCGACTGCTAGTGCTCCTTTCATGCAGAATCTTAAGGTCCTAGCTCATATCCAAGGCACCAAAGCCAGCTAAAAATCAATAATCGATACCTAAAACTTGAATTGTACTACTTCCTGCATGGTATTACATCAACTTAGAAGCTTCATCTGTGTTCTACTATGGTGCTATTAGTGTCTCCGCATACCGCAGCACGCGACATAGCTTTGCAGACGATAAGTACAACCGTTTCAGAGAGAAAAGCGACCAATGTGACGATCTGGCTTTTAGTCGATTCGATAACAAATGAAGAAAACGGACGGATTTCTCATATTTTTACTACATATGAACACTTTTCACATTCTCCCATGCAACTCGGCTGCTAGTCCTCCTTTCATGCAGAATCTTAAGGTCCTAGCTCATGTCCAAGGCACCAAAGCCAGCTAAAAAGTCAATAATCGATACATAAAACTTGAATTGTACTACTTCTTACTGGCTATTACATCAACTTAGAAGCTTCATCTATGTTCTACTATGGTGCTTTTAGTGTCTCCGCATACCGCAGCACGCGACATAGCTTTGCAGACGATAAGTACAACCGTTTCAGACAGAACTGCAGCCAATGTGATGATCCTGATTTAAGTAGATTCTATAACAAATTATGAAAACGGACGGATTTCTCAGGTTTTTACTACATATGAACACTTTTGACATTCTCTCGTGCAACTCGGCTGCTAGTCCTCCTTTCATGCAGAATCTTAAGGTCCTAGCTCATGTCCAAGGCACCAAAGCCAGCTAAAAAGTCAATAATCGATACATAAAACTTGAATTGTACTACTTCTTACTGGCTATTACATCAACTTAGAAGCTTCATCTGTGTTCTACTATGGTGCTTTTAGTGTCTCCGCATACCGCAGCACGCGACATAGCTTTGCAGACGATTAGTACAACCGTTTCAGAGAGAAAAGCGGCCAATGTGACGATCTGGCTTTAAGTTGATTCGATAACAAATGACGAAAACGGACGGATTTCTTTAGGTTTTTTATACATATGAACATTTTTCACATTCTTCCGTGCAACTCGACTGCTAGTCCTCCTTTCATGCAGAATCTTAAGGTCCTATCTCATATCCAAGGCACCAAAGCCAGCTAAAAATTAATAATCGATAACTAAAACTTGAATTGTACTACTTCCTGCATGCTATTACATCAACTTAGAAACTTCATCTGTGTTCTACTATGGTGCTTTTAGTGTCTCCGCATACCGCAGCACGCGACATAGCTTTGCAGACGATAAGTACAACCGTTCAGAGAGAAGAGCGGCCAATGTGACGATCTGGCTTTCAGTCGATTCGATAACAAATGACGAAAACGGACGGATTTCTCTGGTTTTTACTACATATGAACACTTTTCACATACTCCCGTGCAACGCGGCTGCTAGTCCTCCTTTCATGCAGAATCTTAAGCTCCTAGCTCATGTCCAAGGCACCAAAGCCAGCAAAAAAGTCAATAATCGATACCTAAAACTTGAATTGTACTACTTCTTACTGGCTGTTACATCAACTTAGAAGCTTCATCTGTGTTCTACTATCATGCTTTTAGTGTCTCCGCATACCGCAGCACGCGACATAGCTTTGCAGACGATAAGTACAACCGTTTCAGAGAGAAGAGCGGCCAATGTGTCGATCTGGCTTTAAGTCGATTCGATAACAAATGACGAAAACGGACGGATTTCTCAGGTTTTTCCTACATATGAACACTTTTCACATACTCCCGTGCAACGCGGCTGCTAGTCCTCCTTTCATGCAGAATCTTAAGCTCCTAGCTAATGTCCAAGGCACCAAAGCCATCTAAATAGTCAATAATCGATACCTAAAACTTGAACTGTACTACTTCTTACTAGCTATTACATCAACTTAGAAGCTTCATCTGTGTTCTACTATGGTGCTTTTAGTGTCTCCGCATAACGCAGGACGCGACATAGCTTTGGAGACGATAAGTACAACCTTTACAGTGAGAAGAGCGGCCAATGTGACGATCTGGCTTTAAGTTGATTCCATAACAAATGACGAAAACGGACGGATTTCTTTAGGTTTTTACTACATATGAACACTTTTGACATTCTCTCGTGCAACTCGGCTGCTAGTCCTCCTTTCATGCAGAATCTTAAGGTCCTAGCTCAAGTCCAAGGCACCAAAATATGGTAAAAAGTCAATAATCGAACCTAAGTCTTGAATTGTACTTTATTTAACTGGATGTTACTTCAACTTAGAAGCTTCATCTGTGTTCTACAATGGTGATTTAAGTGTCTCCGCATACCGCAGCACGCGACATAGCTTTGCAGACGATAAGTACAACCGTTTCAGAGAGAAGAGCGGCCAATGTGACGATCTGGCTTTCAGTCGATTCGATAACAAATGACGAAAACGGACGGATTTCTCTGGTTTTTACTACATATGAACACTTTTCACATACTCCCGTGCAACGCGGCTGCTAGTCCTCCTTTCATGCAGAATCTTAATTCCTAGCTCATGGCCAAGGCTCCAAAGCCAGCTAAAAAGTCAAAAATCGATACCTAAATCGTAAATTGTACTACTTCTTACTGGCTATTACATCAACTTAGAAGCTTCATCTATGTTCTACTATGGTGGTTTAGTGTCTCCGCATACCGCAGCACGCGACATAGCTTTGCAGACGATAAGTACAACCGTTTCAGTGAGAAGAGCGGCCAATGTGACGACCTGGCTTTAAGTCGATTCCATAACAAATGACGAAAACGGACGGATTCTCAGGTTTTTACTACATATGAACACTTTTCACATACTCCCGTGCAACGCGGCTGCTAGTCCTCCTTTCATGCAGAATCTTAAGCTCCTAGCTCATGTCAAAGGCACCAAAGCCAGCTAAATAGTCAATAATCGATACATAAAACTTGAACTGTACTACTTCTTACTAGCTATTACATCAACTTAGAAGCTTCATCTGTCTTCTACTATGGTGCTTTCAGTGTCTCCGCATACCGCAGCACGCGACATAGCTTTGCAGACGATAAGTACAACCTATACAGTGAGAAGAGCGACCAATGTGACGATCTGGCTTTAAGTCGATTCCATAACAAATGACGAAAACGGACGGATTTCTCAGTTTTTTACTACATATGAACACTTTTCACATTCTCCCGTGCAACTCGGCTGCTAGTCCTCCTTTCATGCAGAATCTTAAGGTCCTAGCTCATGTCGAAGGCTCCCAAGCCAGCTAAAAAGTCAAAAATCGATACCTAAAACGTAAATTGCACTACTTCTTACTGGCTATTACATCAACTTAGAAGCTTCATCTATGTTCTACTATGGTGGTTTAGTGTCTCCGCATACCGCAGCACGCGACATAGCTTTGCAGACGATAAGTACAACCGTTTCAGAGAGAAGAGCGGACAATGTGACGATCTGGCTTTAAGTCGATTCGATAACAATTGACGAAAACAGACGGATTTCTCAGGTTGTTACTACATATGAACACTTTTCACATACTCCCGTGCAACGCGGCTGCTAGTCCTCTTTTCATGCAGATTCTTAAGCTCCTAGCTCATGTACAAAGGCACAAAAGCCAGCAAAATAGTCAATAATCGATACCTAAAACTTGAACTGTACTACTTCTTACTGGGTATTACATCAACTTAGAAGCTTCATCTGTGTTCTACTATGGTGCTTTTAGTGTCTCCGTATACCGCAGCACGCGACATAGCTTTGCAGACGATAAGTACAACCGTTTCAGAGAGAAGAGCGGCAATGTGACGATCTGGCTTGAAGTCGATTCCATAACAAATGACGAAAACGGACGGATTTCTCAGGTTTTTACTACATATGAACACTTTTCACATTCTCCCATGTAACTCGGCTGCTAGTCCTCGTTTCATGCAGAATCATAAGGTCCTAGCTCATGTCCAAGGCACAAAAGCCAGCTAAAAAGTCAATAATCGATACCTAAAACTTTAATTGTACTACTTCTCACTGGCTATCACATCAACTTAGAAGCTTCATCTGCGTTCTACTATGGTGCTTTTAGTGCCTCCGCATACCGCAGCTCGCGACATAGCTTTGCAGACGATAAGTACTACCGTTTCAGAGAGAAGAGCGGCCAATGTGACGATCTGGCTTTAAGTCGATTCGATAACAAATGACGAAAACGGACGGATTTCTCTGGTTTTTACTACATATTAACACTTTTCACATACTCACGTGCCACGCGGCTGCTAGTCCTCCTTTCATGCAGAATCGTAAGCTCCTAGCTCATGTACAAAGGCACAAAAGCCAGCAAAATAGTCAATAATCGATAACTAAAACTTGAACTGCACTACTTCTTACTGGCTATTACATCAACTTAGAAGCTTCATCTGTGTTCATTTATGGTGCTATTAGTGTCTCCGCATACCGCAGCACGCGACATAGCTTTGCAGACGATAAGTACAACCGTTTCAGAGAGAAGAACGGCCAATGTGACAATCTGGCTTTAAGTCGATTCGATAACAAATGACAAAAACTAACGGATTTCTCAGGTTTTTACTACATAAGAACACTTTTAACATTCTCCCTTGCCACTCGGCTGCTAGTCCTCCTTTCATGCAGAATCTTAAGGTCCTACATCATGTCCATGGCTCCAAAGCCAGGTAAAAAGTCAAAAATCGATTCCTAAAACGTAAATTGTACTACTTCTTACTGGCTATTACATCAACTTAGAAGCTTCATCTATGTTCTACTATGGTGCTTTTAGTGACTCCGCATACCGCAGCACGCGACATAGCTTTGCAGGCGATAAGTACAGCCGTTTCAGACAGAACTGCGGCCAATGCGACGATCTGGATTTAAGTCGATTCTGTAACAAATGATGAAAACGGACGGATTTCTCAGGTTTTTACTACATATGAACACTTTTCGCATTCACCCGTGCAACTCGGCTGCTAGTCCTCCTTTCATGCAGAATCTTAAGGTCCTAGCGAAAGTCCAATGTACCAAAGCCAGCTAAAAAGTCAATAATCGATACCTAAAACTTGAATTGTACTATTTCTTACTTGCTATTACATCAACTTAGAAGCTTCATGTGTGTTCTACTATGGTGCTTTTAGTGTCTCCGCATACTACAGCACGCGACATAGCTTTGCAGACGATAAGTACAACCGTTTCAGAGAGAAGAGCGGCCAATGTGACGATCTGGCTTTCAGTCGATTCGATAACATATGACGAAAACGGACGGATTTCTCACTTTTTTACTACATATGAACCCTTTTCACAATACTCCCGTGCAACGCGGCTGCTAGTCCTCCTTTCATGCAGAATCTTAAGGTCCTACCTCATGTCCATGGCTCCAAAGCCAAGTAAAAAGTCAAAAATCGATTCCTAAAACGTAAATTGTACTACTTCTTACTGGCTATTAAATCAACTTAGAAGCTTCATCTATGTTCTACTATGGTGCTTTTAGTGTCTCCGTATACCGCAGCACGCTACATAGCTTTGCAGACGATAAGTACAACCGTTTCAGAGAGAAGATCGGCCAATGTGACAATCGGGGTTTAAGTCGTTTCGATAACAAATGACGAAAACGGACGGATTTCTCAGGTTTTTACTACATATGAACACTTTTCACATTCTCCCATGCAACTCGGCTGCAAGTCCTCCTTTCATGCAGAATCTTAAGGTCCTAGCTCATGTCCAAGGCACCAAAGAATGGTAAAAAGTCAATAATCGAACCTAAGTCTTGAATTGTACTACATTTAACTGGATATTACTTCAACTTAGAAGCTTCAACTGTGTTCTACAATGGTGATTTAAGTGTCTCCGCATACCGCAGCACGCGACATAGCTTTGCAGACGATAAGTACAACCGTTTCAGAGAGAAGAGCGGCCAATATGACGATCTGGCTTTCAGTCGATTCGATAACAAATGACGAAAACGGACGGATTTCTCTGGTTTTTACTACATATGAACACTTTTCACATACTCCCGTGCAACGCGGCTGCTAGTCCTCCTTTCATGCAGAATCTTAAGCTCCTAGCTCATGTCCAAGGCACCAAAGCCAGCTAAATAGTCAATAATCGATACCTAAATCTTGAACTGTACTACTTCTTACTAGCTATTACATCAACTTAGAAGCTTCACCTGTGTTCTACTATGGTGCTTTTAGTGTCTCCGTATACCGCAGCACGCGACATAGGTTTGCAGACGATAAGTACAACCGTTTGAGAGAAGACGGGCCAATATGTCAATCTGGGTTTAAGTCGATTCGATAACAAATGACGAAAACGGACGGATTTCTCAGTTTTTTACTACATATGAACACTTTTTACATTCTCCCATGCAACTCGGCTGCTAGTCCTCCTTTCATGCAGAATCTTAAGGTCCTAGCTCATGTACAAAGGCACAAAAGCCAGCAAAAAAGTCAATAATCGATACCTAAAACTTGAATTGTACTACTTCTTACTGGCTATTACATCAACTTAGAAGCTTCATCTGTGTTCATTTATGGTGCTTTTAGTGTCTCCGCATACCGCAGCACGCGACATAGCTTTGCAGACGATAAGTACAACCGTTTCAGAGAGAAGAGCGGCCAATGTGACGATCTGGCTTTAAGTCGATTCGATAACAAATGACGAAAACGAACGGATTTCTCAGGTTTTTACTACATATGAACACTTTTCACATTTTCCCGTGCAACTCGGCTGCTAGTCCTCCTTTCATGCAGAATCTTAAGGTCCTAGCTCATGTTCAAGGCACCAAAGCCGGCTAAAAAGTCTATAATCGATACCTAAAACTTGAATTGTACTACTTCTTACTTGCTATTAAATAAACTTAGAAGCTTCATTTGTGTTCTACTATGGTGCTTTTAGTGTCTCCACATACCGCAGCACTCGACATAGCTTTGCAGACGATAAGTACAACCGTTTCAGAGAGAAGACCGGCCAATGTGACGATCTGGCTTTAAGTCGATTCGATAACAAATGACGAAAACGGACGGGTTTCTCAAGTTTTTACTACATATGAACACTTTTCGCATTCACCCGTGCAACTCGGCTGCTAGTCCTCCTTTCATGCAGAATCTTAAGCTCCTAGCTCATGTCCAATGTACCAAAGCCAACTAAAAAGTCAATAATCGATACCTAAAACTTGAATTGTACTTCTTCTTACTTGCTATTACATCAACTTAGAAGCTACATGTGTGTTCTACTATGGTGCTTTTAGTGTCTCCGCATACTGCAGCACGCGACATAGCTTTGCAGACGATAAGTACAACCGTTTCAGAGAGAAGAGCGGCCAATGTGACGATCTGGCTTTAAGTCGTTTCGATAACAAATGACGAAAACCGACGGATTTCTCAGGTTTTTACAACATATGAACACTTTTCACATACTCCCGTGCAACGCGGCTGCTAGTCCTGCTTTCATGCATAATCTTAAGCTCCTAGCTCATGTCCAAGGCACAAAAGCCAGCAAAATAGTCAATAATCGATACCTAAAACTTGAACTGTACTACTTCTTACTGGCTATTACATCAACTTAGAAGCCTCATCTGTGTTCCACTATGGTGCTTTTAGTGTCTCCGCATACCGCATCACGCGACATAGCTTTGCAGACGATAAGTACAACCGTTTCAGAGAGAAGGGCGGCCAATGTGACGATCTGGCTTCAAATTGATTCGATAACAAATGACGAAAATGGACGGATTTCGCAGGTTTTTACTACATATGAACACTTTTCACAATACTCCCGTGCAACGCGGCTGCTAGTCCTCCTTTCATGCAGAATCGTAAGGTCCTACCTCATGTCCAAGGCTCCAAAGCCAGCTAAAAGGTCAAAAATCGATACCTAAAACGTAAATTGTACTACTTCTTACTGGCTATTACATCAACTTAGAAGCTCCATCTATGTTCTACTATGGTGCTTTTAGTGTCTCCGCATACCGCAGCACGCGACATAGCTTTGCAGACGATAAGTACAGCCGTTTCAGACAGAACTGCGGCCAATGTGACGATCTGGATTTATGTCGATTCTATAACAAATGATGAAAACGGACGGATTTCTCAGGTTTTTACTACATATGAACACTTTTCACATTCTCCCTTGCAACTCGGCTGCTAGTCCTCCTTTCATGCAGAATCTTAAGTTCCTAGCTCATGTTCAAGGCACCAAAGCCGGCTAAAATGTCAATAATCGATACCTAAAACTTGAATTGTACTACTCCTTACTATCTATTACATCAACTTAGAAGCTTAATCTGTGTTCTACTATAGTGCTTTTAGTGTCTCCGCATACCGCAGCACGCGACATAGCTTTGCAGACGATAAATACAACCGTTTCAGAGAGAAGAGCGTCAAATGTGACGAACTGGCTTTAAGTCGATTCGATAACAAATGACGAAAACGAACGGATTTCTCAGGTTTTTACTACATATGAACACTTTTCACATACTCCCGATCAACTCGGCTGCTAGTCCTCCTTTCATGCAGAATCTTAAGGTCCTAGCTGAGGTCCAAGGCACCAAAGCAAGCTAAAAAGTCAATAATCGATACCTAAAACTTGAATTGTACTACATCTTACTGGCTATTACATCAACTTAGAAGCTTCATCTGTGTTCTACTATGGTGCTTTTAGTGTCTCCGCATACCGCAGCGCGCGACATAGCTTTGCAGACGATAAGTACAACCGTTTCAGAGAGAAGAGCGGCCAATGTGACGGTCTGGCTTATGTCGATAAGATAATAAATTACGAAAACGAACGGATTTCTCAGGTTTTTACTACACATGAACACTTTTCGCATTCTCCTGTTCAACTCGGCTGCTAGTCCTCCTTTCATGCAGAATCTTAAGGTCCTAGCTCATGTTCAAGGCACCAAAGCCGGCTAAAAAGTCTATAATCGATACCTAAAACTTGAATTGTACTACTTCTTACTTGCTATTAAATAAACTTAGAAGCTTCATTTGTGTTCTACTATGGTGCTTTTAGTGTCTCCACATACCGCAGCACTCGACATAGCTTTGCAGACGATAAGTACAACCGTTTCAGAGAGAAGACCGGCCAATGTGACGATCTGGCTTTAAGTCGATTCGATAACAAATGACGAAAACGGACGGGTTTCTCAAGTTTTTACTACATATGAACACTTTTCGCATTCACCCGTGCAACTCGGCTGCTAGTCCTCCTTTCATGCAGAATCTTAAGCTCCTAGCTCATGTCCAATGTACCAAAGCCAACTAAAAAGTCAATAATCGATACCTAAAACTTGAATTGTACTTCTTCTTACTTGCTATTACATCAACTTAGAAGCTACATGTGTGTTCTACTATGGTGCTTTTAGTGTCTCCGCATACTGCAGCACGCGACATAGCTTTGCAGACGATAAGTACAACCGTTTCAGAGAGAAGAGCGGCCAATGTGACGATCTGGCTTTAAGTCGTTTCGATAACAAATGACGAAAACCGACGGATTTCTCAGGTTTTTACAACATATGAACACTTTTCACATACTCCCGTGCAACGCGGCTGCTAGTCCTGCTTTCATGCATAATCTTAAGCTCCTAGCTCATGTCCAAGGCACAAAAGCCAGCAAAATAGTCAATAATCGATACCTAAAACTTGAACTGTACTACTTCTTACTGGCTATTACATCAACTTAGAAGCCTCATCTGTGTTCCACTATGGTGCTTTTAGTGTCTCCGCATACCGCATCACGCGACATAGCTTTGCAGACGATAAGTACAACCGTTTCAGAGAGAAGGGCGGCCAATGTGACGATCTGGCTTCAAATTGATTCGATAACAAATGACGAAAATGGACGGATTTCGCAGGTTTTTACTACATATGAACACTTTTCACAATACTCCCGTGCAACGCGGCTGCTAGTCCTCCTTTCATGCAGAATCGTAAGGTCCTACCTCATGTCCAAGGCTCCAAAGCCAGCTAAAAGGTCAAAAATCGATACCTAAAACGTAAATTGTACTACTTCTTACTGGCTATTACATCAACTTAGAAGCTCCATCTATGTTCTACTATGGTGCTTTTAGTGTCTCCGCATACCGCAGCACGCGACATAGCTTTGCAGACGATAAGTACAGCCGTTTCAGACAGAACTGCGGCCAATGTGACGATCTGGATTTATGTCGATTCTATAACAAATGATGAAAACGGACGGATTTCTCAGGTTTTTACTACATATGAACACTTTTCACATTCTCCCTTGCAACTCGGCTGCTAGTCCTCCTTTCATGCAGAATCTTAAGTTCCTAGCTCATGTTCAAGGCACCAAAGCCGGCTAAAATGTCAATAATCGATACCTAAAACTTGAATTGTACTACTCCTTACTATCTATTACATCAACTTAGAAGCTTAATCTGTGTTCTACTATAGTGCTTTTAGTGTCTCCGCATACCGCAGCACGCGACATAGCTTTGCAGACGATAAATACAACCGTTTCAGAGAGAAGAGCGTCAAATGTGACGATCTGGCTTTAAGTCGATTCGATAACAAATGACGAAAACGAACGGATTTCTCAGGTTTTTACTACATATGAACACTTTTCACATACTCCCGATCAACTCGGCTGCTAGTCCTCCTTTCATGCAGAATCTTAAGGTCCTAGCTGAGGTCCAAGGCACCAAAGCAAGCTAAAAAGTCAATAATCGATACCTAAAACTTGAATTGTACTACATCTTACTGGCTATTACATCAACTTAGAAGCTTCATCTGTGTTCTACTATGGTGCTTTTAGTGTCTCCGCATACCGCAGCGCGCGACATAGCTTTGCAGACGATAAGTACAACCGTTTCAGAGAGAAGAGCGGCCAATGTGACGGTCTGGCTTATGTCGATAAGATAATAAATTACGAAAACGAACGGATTTCTCAGGTTTTTACTACACATGAACACTTTTCGCATTCTCCTGTTCAACTCGGCTGCTAGTCCTCTTTTCATGCAGAATCTTAAGGTCCTAGCTCATGTCCAAGGCACCAAAGCCAGCTAAAAAGTCAATATTCGATACCTAAAACTTAAATTGTACAACTCCTTACTGGCTATCACATCAACTTAGAAGCTTCATCTGTGTTCTACTATGGAGCTTTTAGTGTCTCCGCATAACGCAGCACGCGACATAGCTTTGCAGACGATAAGAACAACCGTTTCAGAGAAAAGAGCGGGCAATGTCACGATCTGGCTTCAAGTTGATTCGATAACAAATGACGAAAACGGACGGATTTCTCAGGTTTTTACTACATATGAACACTTTTCACATTCTCCCATGCAACTCGGCTGCTAGTCCTCCTTTCATGCAGAATCTTAAGGACATAGCTCATGTCCAAGGCACCAAAGCCAGCTAAAAAGTCAATAATCGATACCTAAAACTTGAATTGTACTACTTCTTACTGGATATTACATCAACTTAGAAGCTTCATCTGTGTTCCGCTATGTTGATTTTGGTGTCTCTGCATACCGCAGCACGCGACATAGCTTTGCAGACGATAAGTACAACCGTTTCAGAGAGAAGAGCGATCAATGTGACGATCTGGCTTTAAGTCGATTCGATAACAAATGACAAAAACGAACGGATTTCTCAGGTTTTTACTACATATGAACACTTTTAACAATGTCCCTTGCAACTCGGCTGCTAGACCTCCTTTCATGCAGAATCTTAAGGTCCTAGCTCATGTCCAAGGCACCAAAGCCAGCAAAAAGTCCATAATCGATACCTAAAACTTGAATTGCACTACTTCGTACTGGCTATTACATCAACTTAGAAGCTTAATCTGTGTTCTACTATGGTGCTTTTAGTGTCTCCGCATACCGCAGCACGCGACATAGCTTTGCAGACGATAAGTACAACCGTTTCAGAGAGAAGAGCGGCCAATGTGACAATCTGGCTTTAAGTCGATTCGATAATAAATTACGTAAACGGACAGATTTCTCAGGATTTTACTACACATGAACACTTTTCGCATTCTCCCGTTCAACTCGGCTGCTAGTCCTCCTTTCATGCAGAATCTTAAGGTCCTAGTTAATGTCCAAGGCACATAAGCCAGCTAAAAAGTCAATAATCGTTACCTAAAACTTGAATTGTACTACTTCTTACTGGCTATTATATCAACTTAGAAGCTTCATCTGTGTTCCACTATGGTGATTTTAGTGCCTCCGCATACCGCAGCACGTGACATTGTTTTGCAGACGATAAGTTCAACCGTTTCAGATAGAGGAGCGGCCAATGTGACGATCTGGCTTTAAGTCGATTCGATAACAAATGACGAAAATGGACGGATTTCTCAGGTTCTTACTACATATAAACTCTTTTCACATACTCCCATGAAACGCGGCTGCTAGTCCTCCTTTCATGCAGAATCTTAAGGTCCTAGCTAATGTCCAAGGCACATAAGCCAGCTAAAAAGTCAATAATCGTTACCTAAAACTTGAATTGTACTACTTCTTACTGGCTATTATATCAACTTAGAAGCTTCATCTGTGTTCCACTATGGTGATTTTAGTGCCTCCGCATACCGCAGCACGCGACATTGTTTTGCAGACGATAAGTTCAACCGTTTCAGATAGAGGAGCGGCCAATGTGACGATCTGGCTTTAAGTCGATTCGATAACAAATGACGAAAATGGACGGATTTCTCAGGTTTTTACTACATATGAACACTTTTAACATTGTCCCTTGCACCTCGGCTGCTAGTCCTCCTTTCATGCAGAATCTTAAGGACCTAGCTCATGTCCAAGGCACCAAAGCCAGCTAAAAAGTCAATAATCGATACCTAAAACTTGACTTGTACTACTTCTTACTGGCTATTACATCAACTTAGAAGCTTAATCTGTGTTCTACTATAGTGCTTTTAGTGTCTCCGCATACCGCAGCACGCGACATAGCTTTGCAGACGATAAGTACAACCGTTTCAGAGAGAAGAGCGGCCAATGTGACGCACTGCTTGAGGTCGATTCGATAATAAATTACGAAAACGGACGGATTCCTCACGTTTTTACTACATATGAACACTTTTCACATTCTCCCTTGCATCTCGGCTGCTAGTCCTCCTTTCATGCAGAATCTTAAGGACATAGCTCATGTCCAAGGCACCAAAGCCAGCAAAAAGTCCATAATCGATACCTAAAACTTGAATTGTACTACTTCTTACTTGCTATTACATCAACTTAGAAGCTTAATCTGTGTTCTACTATGGTGATTTAAGTGTCTCCGCGTAACGCAGCACGCGACATAGCTTTGCAGACGATAAGTACAACCGTTTCAGAGAGAAGAGCGGCCAATGTGACGATCTGGCTTTAAGTCGTTTCGATAACAAATGACGAAAACCGACCGATTTCTCATGTTTTTACAACATATGAACACTTTTCACATACTCCCGTGCAACGCGGCTGCTAGTCCTGCTTTCATGCATAATCTTAAGCTCCTAGCTCATGTCCAAGGCACAAAAGCCAGCAAGATAGTCAATAATCGATACCTAAAACTTGAACTGTACTACTTCTTACTGGCTATTACATCAACTTAGAAGCCTCATCTGTGTTCCACTATGGAGCTTTTAGTGTCTCCGCATAACGCAGCACGCGACATAGCTTTGCAGACGATAAGTACAACCGTTTCAGAGAAAAGAGCGGGCAATGTGACGATCTGGCTTCAAATTGATTCGATAACAAATGACGAAAATGGACGGATTTCGCAGGTTTTTACTACATATGAACACTTTTCACAATACTCCCGTGCAACGCGGCTGCTAGTCCTCCTTTCATGCAGAATCGTAAGGTCCTACCTCATGTCCAAGGCTCCAAAGCCAGCTAAAAGGTCAAAAATCGATACCTAAAACGTAAATTGTACTACTTCTTACTGGCTATTACATCAACTTAGAAGCTCCATCTATGTTCTACTATGGTGCTTTTAGTGTCTCCGCATACCGCAGCACGCGACATAGCTTTGCAGACGATAAGTACAGCCGTTTCAGACAGAACTGCGGCCAATGTGACGATCTGGATTTATGTCGATTCTATAACAAATGATGAAAACGGACGGATTTCTCAGGTTTTTACTACATATGAACACTTTTCACATTCTCCCTTGCAACTCGGCTGCTAGTCCTCCTTTCATGCAGAATCTTAAGTTCCTAGCTCATGTTCAAGGCACCAAAGCCGGCTAAAATGTCAATAATCGATACCTAAAACTTGAATTGTACTACTCCTTACTATCTATTACATCAACTTAGAAGCTTAATCTGTGTTCTAATATAGTGCTTTTAGTGTCTCCGCATACCGCAGCACGCGACATAGCTTTGCAGACGATAAATACAACCGTTTCAGAGAGAAGAGCGTCAAATGTGACGATCTGGATTTAAGTCGATTCGATAACAAATGACGAAAACGAAAGGATTTCTCAGGTTTTTACTACATATGAACACTTTTCACATACTCCCGATCAACTCGGCTGCTAGTCCTCCTTTCATGCAGAATCTTAAGGTCCTAGCTGAGGTCCAAGGCACCAAAGCAAGCTAAAAAGTCAATAATCGATACCTAAAACTTGAATTGTACTACTTCTTACTGGCTATTACATCAACTTAGAAGCTTCATCTGTGTTCTACTATGGTGCTTTTAGTGTCTCCGCATACCGCAGCGCGCGACATAGCTTTGCAGACGATAAGTACAACCGTTTCAGAGAGAAGAGTGGCCAATGTGACCGTCTGGCTTATGTCGATTCGATAATAAATTACGAAAACGAACGGATTTCTCAGGTTTTTACTACACATGAACACTTTTCGCATTCTCCCGTTCAACTCGGCTGCTAGTCCTCTTTTCATGCAGAATCTTAAGGTCCTAGCTCATGTCCAAGGCACCAAAGCCAGCTAAAAAGTCAATATTCGATACCTAAAACTTAAATTGTACAACCCCTTACTGGCTATCACATCAACTTAGAAGCTTCATCTGTGTTCTACTATGGAGCTTTTAGTGTCTCCGCATAACGCAGCACGCGACATAGCTTTGCAGACGATAAGTACAACCGTTTCAGAGAAAAGAGCGGGCAATGTGACGATCTGGCTTCAAGTTGATTCGATAACAAATGACGAAAACGGACGGATTTCTCAGGTTTTTACTACATATGAACACTTTTCACATTCTCCCATGCAACTCGGCTGCTAGTCCTCCTTTCATGCAGAATCTTAAGGACATAGCTCATGTCCAAGGCACCAAAGCCAGCTAAAAAGTCAATAATCGATACCTAAAACTTGAATTGTACTACTTCTTACTGGATATTACATCAACTTAGAAGCTTCATCTGTGTTCCGCTATGTTGATTTTAGTGTCTCCGCATACCGCAGCACGCGACATAGCTTTGCAGACGATAAGTACAACCGTTTCAGAGAGAAGAGCGATCAATGTGACGATCTGGCTTTAAGTCGATTCGATAACAAATGACAAAAACGAACGGATTTCTCAGGTTTTTACTACATATGAACACTTTTAACAATGTCCCTTGCAACTCGGCTGCTAGACCTCCTTTTATGCAGAATCTTAAGGTCCTAGCTCATGTCCAAGGCACCAAAGCCAGCAAAAAGTCCATAATCGATACCTAAAACTTGAATTGCACTACTTCTTACTGGCTATTACATCAACTTAGAAGCTTAATCTGTGTTCTACTATGGTGCTTTTAGTGTCTCCGCATACCGCAGCACGCGACATAGCTTTGCAGACGATAAGTACAACCGTTTCAGAGAGAAGAGCGGCCAATGTGACAATCTGGCTTTAAGTCGATTCGATAATAAATTACGTAAACGGACAGATTTCTCAGGATTTTACTACACATGAACACTTTTCGCATTCTCCCGTTCAACTCGGCTGCTAGTCCTCCTTTCATGCAGAATCTTAAGGTCCTAGTTAATGTCCAAGGCACATAAGCCAGCTAAAAAGTCAATAATCGTTACCTAAAACTTGAATTGTACTACTTCTTACTGGCTATTATATCAACTTAGAAGCTTCATCTGTGTTCCACTATGGTGATTTTAGTGCCTCCGCATACCGCAGCACGTGACATTGTTTTGCAGACGATAAGTTCAACCGTTTCAGATAGAGGAGCGGCCAATGTGACGATCTGGCTTTAAGTCGATTCGATAACAAATGACGAAAATGGACGGATTTCTCAGGTTCTTACTACATATAAACTCTTTTCACATACTCCCATGCAACGCGGCTGCTAGTCCTCCTTTCATGCAGAATCTTAAGGTCCTAGCTAATGTCCAAGGCACATAAGCCAGCTAAAAAGTCAATAATCGTTACCTAAAACTTGAATTGTACTACTTCTTACTGGCTATTATATCAACTTAGAAGCTTCATCTGTGTTCCACTATGGTGATTTTAGTGCCTCCGCATACCGCAGCACGCGACATTGTTTTGCAGACGATAAGTTCAACCGTTTCAGATAGAGGAGCGGCCAATGTGACGATCTGGCTTTAAGTCGATTCGATAACAAATGACGAAAATGGACGGATTTCTCAGGTTTTTACTACATATGAACACTTTTAACATTGTCCCTTGCACCTCGGCTGCTAGTCCTCCTTTCATGCAGAATCTTAAGGTCCTAGCTCATGTGCAAGGCACCAAAGCCAGCAAAAAGTCCATAATCGATACCTAAAACTTGAATTGTACTACTTCTTACTGGCTATTACATCAACTTAGAAGCTTAATCTGTGTTCTACTATGGTGCTTTTAGTGTCTCCGCATACCGCAGCACGCGACATAGCTTTGCAGACGATAAGTACAACCGTTTCAGAGAGAAGAGCCACCAATGTGACGATCTGGCTTTAAGTCGATTCGATAATAAATTACGTAAACGGACAGATTTCTCAGGATTTTACTACACATGAACACTTTTCGCATTCTCCCGTTCAACTCGGCTGCTAGTCCTCCTTTCATGCAGAATTTTAAGGTCCTAGCTAATGTCCAAGGCACCAAAGCCAGCTAAAAATTCAATAATCGTTACCTAAAACTTTAATTGTACTACTTCTTACTGGCTATTACATCAACTTAGAAGCTTCATCTGTGTTCCACTATGGTGATTTTAGTGCCTCCGCATACCGCAGCACGCGACATAGTTTTGCAGACGATAAGTACAACCGTTTCATATAGAGGAGCGGCCAATGTGACGATCTGGCTTTAAGTCGATTCGATAACAAATGACGAAAATGGACGGATTTCTCAGGTTTTTACTACATATAAACACTTTTCACATACTCCCATGCAACGCGGCTGCTAGTCCTCCTTTCATGCAGAATCTTAAGGACCTAGCTCATGTCCAAGGCACCAAAGCCAGCTAAAAAGTCAATAATCCATACCTAAAACTTGACTTGTACTACTTCTTACTGGCTATTACATCAACTTAGAAGCTTAATCTGTGTTCTACTATAGTGCTTTTAGTGTCTCCGCATACCGCAGCACGCGACATAGCTTTGCAGACGATAAGTACAACCGTTTCAGAGAGAAGAGCGGCCAATGTGACGCACTGCTTGAGGTCGATTCGATAATAAATTACGAAAACGGACGGATTCCTCACGTTTTTACTACATATGAACACTTTTCACATTCTCCCTTGCATCTCGGCTGCTAGTCCTCCTTTCATGCAGAATCTTAAGGACATAGCTCATGTCCAAGGCACCAAAGCCAGCAAAAAGTCCATAATCGATACCTAAAACTTGAATTGTACTACTTCTTACTTGCTATTACATCAACTTAGAAGCTTAATCTGTGTTCTACTATGGTGCTTTTAGTGTCTCCGCATACCGCAGCACGCGACATAGCTTTGCAGACGATAAGTACAACCGTTTCAGAGAGAAGAGCGGCCAATGTGACGATCTGGCTTTAAGTCGATTCGATAACAAATGACGAAAATGGACGGATTTCTCAGGTTTTTACTACATATGAACAATTTTCACATACTCCCGTGCAACGCGGCTGCTAGTCCTCCTTTCATGCAGAATCTTAAGGACATAGCTCATGTCCAAGGCAACAAAGCCAGCTAAAAAGTCAATAATCGATACCTAAAACTTGAATTGTACTACTTCTTACTGGATATTACATCAACTTAGAAGCTTCATCTGTGTTCCGCTATGTTGATTTTAGTGTCTCCGCACACCGCAGCACGCGACATAGCTTTGCAGACGATAA
The DNA here is from genome assembly GCF_023897955.1 of Schistocerca gregaria. Classification (NCBI taxonomy): domain Eukaryota; kingdom Metazoa; phylum Arthropoda; class Insecta; order Orthoptera; family Acrididae; genus Schistocerca; species Schistocerca gregaria. The sequence goes on from NW_026061708.1 coordinate 1,375,308, forward strand.
GTACAACCGTTTCAGAGAGAAGAGCGACCAATGTGACGATCTGGCTGTAAGTCGATTCGATAACAAATGACAAAAACGAACGGATTTCTCAGGTTTTTACTACATATGAACACTTTTAACAATGTCCCTTGCAACTCGGCTGCTAGACCTCCTTTCATGCAGAATCTTAAGGTCCTAGCTCATGTCCAAGGCACCAATGCCAGCAAAAAGTCCATAATCGATACCTAAAACTTGAATTGCACTTCGTCTTACTGGCTATTACATCAACTTAGAAGCTTAATCTGTGTTCTACTATGGTGCTTTTAGTGTCTCCGCATACCGCAGCACGCGACATAGCTTTGCAGACGATAAGTACAACCGTTTCAGAGAGAAGAGCGGCCAATGTGACAATCTGGCTTTAAGTCGATTCGATAAAAAATTACGTAAACGGACAGATTTCTCAGGATTTTACTACACATGAACACTTTTCGCAATCTCCCGTTCAACTCGGCTGCTAGTCCTCCTTTCATGCAGAATCTTAAGGTCCTAGCTAATGTCCAAGGCACATAAGCCAGCTAAAAAGTCAATAATCGTTACCTAAAACTTGAATTGTACTACTTCTTACTGGCTATTATATCAACTTAGAAGCTTCATCTGTGTTCCACTATGGTGATTTTAGTGCCTCCGCATACCGCAGCACGCGACATTGTTTTGCAGACGATAAGTTCAACCGTTTCAGATAGAGGAGCGGCCAATGTGACGATCTGGCTTTAAGTCGATTCGATAACAAATGACGAAATTGGACGGATTTCTCAGGTTCTTACTACATATAAACTCTTTTCACATACTCCCATGCAACGCGGCTGCTAGTCCTCCTTTCATGCAGAATCTTAAGGTCCTAGCTCATGTCCAAGGCACCAAAGCCAGCAAAAAGTCCATTATCGATACCTAAAACTTGAATTGTACTACTTCTTACTGGCTATTACATCAACTTAAAAGCTTAATCTGTGTTCTACTATAGTGCTTTTAGTGTCTCCGCATACCGCAGCACGCGACATAGCTTTGCAGACGATAAGTACAACCGTTTCAGAGAGAAGAGCGGCCAATGTGACGCACTGCTTTAAGTCGCTTCGATAATAAATTACGAAAACGGTCGGATTTCTCAGGTTTTTACTACATATGAACACTTTTCACATCCTCCCATGCAACGCGGCTGCTAGTCCTCCTTTCATGCAGAATCTTAAGGTCCTAGCTCATGTCCAAGGCACCAAAGCCAGCTAAAAAGTCAATAATCGATACCTAAAACTTGAATTGTACTACTTCTTACTGGCTATTACATCAACTTAGAAGCTTAATCTGTGTTCTACTATGGTGCTTTTAGTGTCTCCGCATACCGCAGCACGCGACATAGCTTTGCAGACGATAAGTACAACCGTTTCAGAGAGAAGAGCGGCCCATGTGACGCGCTGCTTGAAGTCGATTCGATAATAAATTACGAAAACGGACGGTTTCCTCACGTTTTTACTACATATGAACACTTTTCACATTCTCCCTTGCAACTCGGCTGCTAGTCATCCTTTCATGCAGAATCTTAAGGTCCTAGCCTGTGTCCAAGGCACCAAAGCCAGCAAAAAGTCCATAATCGATACCTAAAACTTGAATTGTACTACTTCTTACTGGCTATTTCATCAACTTAAAAGCTTAATCTGTGTTCTACTATAGTGCTTTTAGTGTCTCCGCATACCGCAGCACGCGACATAGCTTTGCAGACGATAAGTACAACCGTTTCAGAGAGAAGAGCGGCCAATGTGACGCACTGCTTTAAGTCGATTCGATAATAAATTACGAAAACGGTCGGATTTCTCAGGTTTTTACTACATATGAACACTTTTCACATCCTCCCGTGCAACTCGGCTGCTAGTCCTCCTTTCATGCAGAATCTTAAGGTCCTAGCTCATGTCCAAGGCACCAAAGCCAGCTAAAAAGTCAATAATCGATACCTAAAACTTGAATTGTACTACTTCTTACTGGCTATTACATCAACTTAGAAGCTTAATCTGTGTTCTACTATGGTGCTTTTAGTGTCTCCGCATACCGCAGCACGCGACATAGCTTTGCAGACGATAAGTACAACCGTTTCAGAGAGAAGAGCGGCCAATGTGACGCACTGCTTGAAGTCGATTCGATAATAAATTACGAAAACGGACGGATTCCTCACGTTTTTACTACATATGAACACTTTTAACATTGTCCCTTGCAACTCGGCTGCTAGTCCTCCTTTCATGCAGAATCTTAAGGTCCTAGCTCATGTCCAAGGCAGAAAAGCCAGCTAAAAAGTCAATAATCGATACCTAAAACTTGAATTTTACTACTTCTTACTGTCTATTACATCAACTTAGAAACTTAATCTGTGTTCTACTATGGTGCTTTTAGTGTCTCCGCATACCGCAGCACGTGACATAGCTTTGCAGACGATAAGTACAACCGTTTCAGAGAGAAGAGCGGCCAATGTGACGATCTGGCTTTAAGTCGATTCGATAATAAATTACGTAAACGGACGGATTTCTCAGGATTTTACTACATATGAACACTTTTCACATTCTCCCATGCAACTCGGCTGCTAGTCCTCCTTTCATGCAGAATCTTAAGGACATAGCTCATGTCCAAGGCACAAAAGCCAGCTAAAAAGTCAATAATCGATACCTAAAACTTGAATTGTACTACTTCTTACTGGCTATTACATCAACTTAGAAGCTTCATCTGTGTTCCGCTATGTTGATTTTAGTGCCTCCGCATACCGCAGCACGTGAGATAGCTTTGCAGACGATAAGTACAACCGTTTCAGAGAGAAGAGGGGCCAATGTGACGATCTGGCTTTAAGTCGATTCGATAACAAATGACGAAAATGGACGGATTTCTCAGGTTTTTACTACATATGAACACTTTTCACATACTCCCGTGCAACGCAGCTGCTAGTCCTCCTTTCATGCAGAATCTTAAGGTCCTAGCTCATGTCCAAGGCACCAAAGCCAGCTAAAAAGTCAATAATCGATACCTAAAACTTGAATTGTACTACTTCTTACTTGCTATTACATCAACTTAGAAGCTTCATCTGTGTTCCACTATGGTTATTTTAGTGTCTCCGCATACCGCAGCACGCGACATAGCTTTGCAGACGATAAGTACAACCGTTTCAGAGAGACGAGCGACCAATGTGACGATCTGGCTTTAAGTCGATTCGATAACAAATGACAAAAACGAACGGATTTATCAGGTTTTTACTACATATGAACACTTTTAACATTTTCCCTTGCACCTCGGCTGCTAGTCCTCCTTTCATGCAGAATCTTAAGGTCCTAGCTCATGTCCAAGGCACCAAAGCCAGCAAAAAGTCCATAATCGATACCTAAAACTTGAATTGTACTACTTCTTACTGGCTATTACATCAACTTAGAAGCTTAATCTGTGTTCTACTATGGTGCTTTTAGAGTCTCCGCATACCGCAGCACGCGACATAGCTTTGCAGACGATAAGTACAACCGTTTCAGAGAGAAGAGCCACCAATGTGACGATCTGGCTTTAAGTCGATTCGATAATAAATTACGTAAACGGACAGATTTCTCAGGATTTTACTACACACTGAACACTTTTCGCATTCTCCCGTTCAACTCGGCTGCTAGTCCTCCTTTCATGCAGAATTTTAAGGTCCTAGCTAATGTCCAAGGCACCAAAGCCAGCTAAAAAGTCAATAATCGTTACCTAAAACTTGAATTGTACTACTTCTTACTGGCTATTACATCAACTTAGAAGCTTCATCTGTGTTCTACTATAGTGCTTTTAGTGTCTCCGCATACCGCAGCACGCGACATAGCTTTGCAGACGATAAGTACAACCGTTTCAGAGAGAAGAGCGGCCAATGTGACGCACTGCTTGAGGTCCATTCGATAATAAATTACGAAAACGGACGGATTCCTCACGTTTTTACTACATATGAACACTTTTCACATTCTCCCTTGCATCTCGGCTGCTAGTCCTCCTTTCATGCAGAATCTTAAGGACATAGCTCATGTCCAAGGCACAAAAGCCAGCTAAAAAGTCAATAATCGATACCTAAAACTTGAATTGTACTACTTCTTACTGGCTATTACATCAACTTAGGAGCTTCATCTGTGTTCCGCTATGTTGATTTTAGTGCCTCCGCATACCGCAGCACGTGCGATAGCTTTGCAGACGATAAGTACAACCGTTTCAGAGAGAAGAGGGGCCAATGTGACGATCTGGCTTTAAGTCGATTCGATAACAAATGACGAAAATGGACGGATTTCTCAGGTTTTTACTACCATGAACACTTTTCACATACTCCCGTGCAACGCAGCTGCTAGTCCTCCTTTCATGCAGAATCTTAAGGTCCTAGCTCATGTCCAAGGCACCAAAGCCAGCTAAAAAGTCAATAATCGATACCTAAAACTTGAATTGTACTACTTCTTACTTGCTATTACATCAACTTAGAAGCTTCATCTGTGTTCCACTATGGTTATTTTAGTGTCTCCGCATACCGCAGCACGCGACATAGCTTTGCAGACGATAAGTACAACCGTTTCAGAGAGAAGAGCGACCAATGTGACGATCTGACTTTAAGTCGATTCGATAACAAATGACAAAAACGAACGGATTTATCAGGTTTTTACTACATATGAACACTTTTAACATTGTCCCTGGCACCTCGGCTGCTAGTCCTCCTTTCATGCAGAATCTTAAGGTCCTAGCACATGTCCAAGGCACCAAAGACAGCAAAAAGTCCATAATCGATGCCTAAAACTTGAATTGTACTACTTCTTACTGGCTATTACATCAACTTAGAAGCTTAATCTGTGTTCTACTATGGTGCTTTTAGTGTCTCCGCATACCGCAGCACGCGACATAGCTTTGCAGGCGATAAGTACAACCGTTTCAGAGAGAAGAGCCACCAATGTGACGATCTGGCTTTAAGTCGATTCGATAATAAATTACGTAAACGGACAGATTTCTCAGGATTTTACTACACACTGAACACTTTTCGCATTCTCCCGTTCAACTCGGCTGCTAGTCCTCCTTTCATGCAGAATTATAAGGTCCTAGCTAATGTCCAAGGCACCAAAGCCAGCTAAAAAGTCAATAATCGTTACCTAAAACTTGAATTGTACTACTTCTTACTGGCTATTACATCAACTTAGAAGCTTCATCTGTGTTCCACTATGGTGATTTTAGTGCCTCCTCATACCGCAGGACGCGACATGGTTTTGCAGACGATAAGTAAAACCGTTTCATATAGAGGAGCGGCCAATGTGACGATCTGGCTTTAAGTCGATTCGATAACAAATGACGAAAATGGACGGATTTCTCAGGTTTTTACTACATATAAACACTTTTCACATACTCCCGTGCAACGCGGCTGCTAGTCCTCCTTTCATGCAGAATCTTAAGGACCTAGCTCATGTCCAAGGCACCAAAGCCAGCTAAAAAGTCAATAATCGACACCTAAAACTTGACTTGTACTACTTCTTACTGGCTATTACATCAACTTTGAAGCTTAATCTGTGTTCTACTATAGTGCTTTTAGTGTCTCCGCATACCGCAGCACGCGACATAGCTTTGCAGACGATAAGTACAACCGTTTCAGAGAGAAGAGCGGCCAATGTGACGATCTGGCTTCAAGTTGATTCGATAACAAATGACGAAAACGGACGGATTTCTCAGGTTTTTACTACATATGAACACTTTTCACATACTCCCGATCAACTCGGCTGCTAGTCCTCCTTTCATGCAGAATCTTAAGGTCCTAGCTCAGGTCCAAGGCACCAAAGCCAGCTAAAAAGTCAATAATCGATACCTAAAACTTGAATTGTACTACTTCTGACTGGCTATTACATCAACTTAGAAGCTTCATCTGTGTTCTACTATTGTGCTTTAAGTGTCTCCGCATACCGCAGCACGCGACATAGCTTTGCAGACGATAAGTACTACCGTTTCAGAGAGAAGAAGGGCCAATGTGACGATCTGGCTTTAAGTCGATTCGATAACAAATGACGAAAATGGACGGATTTCTCAGGTTTTTACTACATATGAACACTTTTCACATACTCCCGTGCAACGCGTCTGCTAGTCCTCCTTTCATGCAGAAGCATAAAGTCCTAGCTCATGTCCAAAGCAGAAAAGCCAGCTAAAAAGTCAATAGTTGATACCTAAAACTTGAATTGTACTACTTCTTACTGGGTATTACATCAACTTAGAAGCTTAATCTGTGTTCTACTATGGTGCTTTTAGTGTCTCCGCATACCGCAGCACGCGACATAGCTTTGCAGACGATAAGTACAACCGTTTCAGAGAGAAAAGCGGCCAATGTGACGCACTGCTTTAAGTCGATTCGATAATAAATTACGAAAACGGACGGATTTCTCAGGTTTTTACTACATATGAACACTTTTCGCATCCTCCCGTGCAACTCGGCTGCTAGTCCTCCTTTCATGCAGAATCTTAAGGTCCTAGCTCATGTCCAAGGCACCAAACCAGCTAAAAAGTCAATATTCGATACCTAAAACTTGAATTGTACTACTCCTTACTGGCTATTCCATCATTTAGAAGCTTCATCTGTGTTCTACTATGGTGCTTTTAGTGTCTCCGCATACCGCATCACGCGACATAGGTTTGCAGACGATAAGTACAACCGTTTCAGAGAGAAGAGCGGCCAATGTGACGATCTGGCTTCAAGTTGATTCGATAACAAATGACGAAATCGGACGGATTTCTCAGGTTTTTGCTACATATGAACACTTTTCACATTTTCCCATGCAATTCGGCTGCTAGTCCTCCTTTCATGCAGAATCTTAAAGACATAGATCATGACCAGGACACCAAAGCCAGCTAAAAAGTCAATTATCGATACCTAAAACTTGAATTGTACTACTTCTTACTGGCTATTACATCAACTTAGAAGCTTCAACTGTGTTCCGCTATGGCGATTTTAGTGCCTCCGCATACCGCAGCACGCGACATAGCTTTGCAGACGATAAGTACAACCGTTTCAGAGAGAAGAGCGGCCAATGTGACGATCTGGCTTTAAGTCGATTCGATAACAAATGACAAAAACGAACGGATTTCTCAGGTTTTTACTACATATGAACACTTTTCACATTCTCCCATGCAACTCGGCTGCTAGTCCTCCTTTCATGCAGAATCTTAAGGACATAGCTCATGTCCAAGGCACCAAAGCCAGCTAAAAAGTCAATATTCGATACCTAAAACTTGAATTGTACTACTCCTTACTGGCTATTACATCAACTTAGAAGCTTCTTCTGTGTTCTACTATGGTGCTTTTAGTTTCTCCGCATATCGCAGCACGCGACATAGCTTTGCAGACGATAAGTACAACCGTTTCAGAGAGAAGAGCGGCCAATGTGACGATCTGGCTTCAAGTTGATTCGATAACAAATGACGAAAACGGACGGATTTCTCAGGTTTTTACTACATATAAACACTTTTCACATACTCCCGATCAACTCGGCTGCTAGTCCTCCTTTCATGCAGAATCTTAAGGTCCTAGCTCAGGTCCAAGGCACCAAAGCCAGCTAAAAAGTCAATAATCGATACCTAAAACTTGAATTGTACTACTTCTTACTGGCTATTACATCAACTTAGAAGCTTCATCTGTGTTCCGCTATGGTGATTTTAGTGCCTCCGCATACCGCAGCACGCGACATAGCTTTGCAGACGATAAGTACAACCGTTTCAGAGAGAAGAGCGGCCAATGTGACGATCTGGCTTTAAGTCGATTCGATAACAAATGACAAAAACGAACGGATTTCTCAGGTTTTTACTACATATGAACACTTTTAACATTGTCCCTTGCAACTCGGCTGCTAGTCCTCCTTTCATGCAGAATCGTAAGGTCCCAGCTCATGTCCAAGGCACCAAAGCCAGCAAAAAGTCCATAATCGATACCTAAAACCTGAATTGTACTACTTCTAACTATCTATTACATCAACTTAGAAGCTTAATCTGTGTTGTACTATGGTGCTTTTAGTGTCTCCGCATACCACAGCACGCGACATAGCTTTGCAGACGATAAGTACAACCGTTTCAGAGAGAAGAGCGGCCAATGTGACGCACTGCTTTAAGTCGATTCGATAATAAATTACGAAAACGGACGGATTTCTCAGGTTTTTACTACATATGCACACTTTTCGCATCCTCCCGTGCAACTCGGCTGCTAGTCCTCCTTTCATGCAGAATCTTAAGGTCCTAGCTCATGTCCACGGCACCAAAGCCAGCTAAAAAGTCAATATTCGATACCTAAACTTGAATTGTACTACTCCTTACTGGCTATTACATCAACTTAGAAGCTTCATCTATGTTCTACTATGGTGCTTTTAGTGACTCCGCATACTGCATCACGCGACATAGGTTTGCAGACGATAAGTACAACCGTTTCAGAGAGAAGAGCGGCCAATGTGACGATCTGGCTTCAAGTTGATTCGATAACAAATGACGAAAACGGACGGATTTCTCAGGTTTTTACTACATATGAACACTTTTCACATTTTCCCATGCAATTCGGCTGCTAGTCCTCCTTTCATGCAGAATCTTAAAGACATAGATCATGACCAGGGCACCAAAGCCAGCTAAAAAGTCCATAGTCGATACCTAAAACCTGAATTGTACTACTTCTTACTGGCTATTTCATCAACTTAGAAGCTTAATCTGTGTTCTACTATGGCGCTTTTAGTGTCTCCGCATACCGCAGCACGCGACATAGCTTTGCAGACGATAAGTACAACCGTTTCAGAGAGAAGAGCGGGCAATATGACGATCTGGCTTTAAGTTGATTCGATAACAACTGACGAAAACGGACGGATTTCTCATTTTTTTACTACAGATGAACACTATTCACATTCTCCCATGCATCTCGGCTGCTAGTCCTCCTTTCATGCAGAATCTTAAGGACATAGCTCATGTCCAAGGCACCAAAGCCAGCTAAAAAGTCAATATTCGATACCTAAAACTTGAATTGTACTACTTCTTACTGTTTATTTCATCAACTTAGAAGCTTCATCTGTGTTCCGCTATGGTGATTTTAGTGCCTCCGCATACCGCAGCACGCGACATAGCTTTGCAGACGATAAGTACAACCGTTTCAGAGAGAAGAGGGGCAAATGTGACGATCTGGCTTTAAGTCGATTCGATAACAAATGAAAAAAACGAACGGATTTCTTAGGTTTTTACTACATATGAACACTTTTAACATTGTCCCTTGCAACTCCGCTGCTAGTCCTCCTTTCATGCAGAATCTTAAGGTCCTAGCTCATGTCCAAGGCACCAAAGCCAGCAAAAAGTCCATAGTCGATACCTAAAACCTGAATTGTACTACTTCTTACTGGCTATTTCATCAACTTAGAAGCTTAATCTGTGTTCTACTATGGCGCTTTTAGTGTCTCCGCATACCGCAGCACGCGACATAGCTTTGCAGACGATAAGTACAACCGTTTCAGAGAGAAGAGCGGCCAATGTGACGATCTGGCTTGAAGTCGATTCGGTAATAAATTACGTAAACGGACAGATTTCTCAGGATTTTACTACACATGAACACTTTTCGCATTCTCCCGTTCAACTCGGCTGCTAGTCCTCCTTTCATGCAGAATCTTAAGGTCCTAGCTCATGTCCAAGGCACCAAAGCCAGCTAAAAGGTCAATAATCGTTACCTAAAACTTGAATTGTACTACTTCTTACTGGCTATTACATCAAATTAGAAGCTCTATCTGTGTTCCACTATGGTGATTTTAGTGCCTCCGCATACCGCAGCACGCGACATAGCTTTGCAGACGATAAGTACAACCGTTTCAGATAGCGGAGCGGCCAAAGTGACGATCTGGCTTTAAGTCGAATCGATAACAAATGACGAAAATGGACGGATTTCTCAGGTTTTTACTACATATAAACACTTATCACATACTCCCGTGCAACGCGGCTGCTAGTCCTCCTTTCATGCAGAATCTTAAGGTCCTAGATCATGTCCAATGTACCAAAGCCAGCTAAAATGTCAATAATCGATACCTAAAACTTGAATTGTACTACTCCTTACTGGCTATTACATCAACTTAGAAGCTTCATCTGTGTTCTACTATAGTGCTTTTAGTGTCTCCGCATACCGAAGCACGCGACATAGCTTTGCAGGCGATAAGTACAACCGTTTCAGAGAGAAGAGCGTCCAATGTGACGATCTGGCTTTAAGTCGATTCGATAACAAATGACGAAAACGAACGGATTTCTCAGGTTTTTACTACATATGAACACTTTTCACATACTCCCGATCAACTCGGCTGCTAGTCCTCCTTTCATGCAGAATCTTAAGGTCCTAGCTCAGGTCCAGGGCACCAAAGCCAGCTACAAAGTCAATAATCGTTACCTAAAACTTGAATTGTACTACTTCTTACTGGCTATTACATCAACTTAGAAGCTTCATCTGTGTTCTACTATAGTGCTTTTAGTGTCTCCGCATACCGAAGCACGCGACATAGCTTTGCAGACGATAAGTACAACCGTTTCAGAGAGAAGAGCGTCCAATGTGACGATCTGGCTTTAAGTCGATTCGATAACAAATGACGAAAACGAACGGATTTCTCAGGTTTTTACTACATATGAACACTTTTCACATACTCCCGATCAACTCGGCTGCTAGTCCTCCTTTCATGCAGAATCTTAAGGTCCTAGCTCAGGTCCACGGCACCAAAGCCAGCTACAAAGTCAATAATCGTTACCTAAAACTTGAATTGTACTACTTCTTACTGGCTATTACATCAATTTAAAAGCTTCATCTGTGTTCATTTATGGTGATTTTAGTCTCTCCGCATACCGCAGCACGCGACATAGCTTTGCAGACGATAAGTACAACCGTTTCAGAGAGAAGAGCGGCCAATGTGACGATATGGCTTTAAGTCGATTCGATAACAAATGACGAAAATGAAGGATTTCTCAGGTTTTTACTACATATAAACACTTTTCACGTACTCCCGTGCAACTCGTCTGCTAGTCCTCCTATCATGCAGAATCTTAAGGTCCTAGCTCATGTCCAAGGCACCAAAGCCAGCTAAAAAGTCAATAATCGATACCTAAAACTTGAATTGTACTACTTCTTACTGGCTATTACATCAACTTAGAGGCTTCATCTGTGTTCCGCTATGGTGATTTTAGTGACTCCGCATACCGCAGCACGCGACATAGCTTTGCAGACGATAAGTACAACCGTTTCAGAGAGAAGAGGGGCCAATGTGACGATCTGGCTTTAAGTCGAATCGATAACAAATGACTAAAATGGACGGATTTCTCAGGTTTTTACTACATATGAACACTTTTCACATACTCCCGTTCAACGCAGCTTGTAGTCCTCCTTTCATGCAGAATCTTAAGGTCCTAGCTCATGTCCAAGGCACCAAAGCCAGCAAAAAGTCCATAATCGATACCAAAAACTTGAATTGTACTACTTCTTACTGGCTATTACATCAACTTAGAAGCTTAATCTGTGTTCTACTATGGTGCGTTTAGTGTCTCCGCATACCGCAGCACGCGACATAGATTTGCAGACGATAAGTACAACCGTGTCAGAGAGAAGAGCGGCCAATGTGACGCACTGCTTTAAGTCGATTCGATAATTAATTACGAAAACGGACGGATTTCTCAGGTTTTTACTACATATGAACACGTTTCGCATCCTCCCGTGCAACTCGGCTGCTAGTCCTCCTTTCGTGCCGAATCTTAAAGTCCTAGCTCATATCCAAGGCACCAAAGCCACCTAAAAAGTCAATAATCGATACCTAAATCTTGAATTGTACTACTTCTTACTGGCTATTACATCAACTTTGAAGCTTCATCTGTGTTCTACTATGGTGCTTTCAGTGTCTCCGCATCCCGCAGCACACGTCATAGCTTTGGAGACGATAAGTACAACCGTTTCACAGAGAAGAGCGGCCAATGTGACGATCTGGCTTTAAGTCGATTAGATAACGAATGACGAAAACGGACGGATTTCTCAGGTTTTTACTACATATGAACACTTTTCACATTCTCCCATGCAACTCGGCTGCTAGTCCTCCTTTCATGCAGAATCATAAGGTCCTAGCTCATGTCCAAGGCACCAAAGCCAGCTAAAAAGTCAATAATCGATACCTAAAACTTGAATTGTACTACTTCTTACTGGGTATTACATAAACTAAGAAGCTTAATCTGTGTCCTACTATGGTGCTTTTAGTGTCTCCGCATACCGCAGCACGTGACATAGCTTTGCAGACGATAAGTACAACCGTTTCAGAGAGAAGAGCGGCCAATGTGACCTACTGCTTTAAGTCGATTCGATAATAAATTACGAAAACGGACGGATTTCTCAGGTTTTTACTACGTATGAATACCTTTCGCATCCTCCCGTGCAACTCGGCTGCTAGTCCTCCTTTCATGCTAAATCGTAAGGTGCTAGCTCATGTCCAAGGCACCAAAGCCAGCTAAAAAGTCAATATTCGACACCTAAAACTTGAATTGTACTACTTCTTACTGGCTATTTCATCAACTTAGAAGCTTAATCTGTGTTCTACTATGGCGCTTTTAGTGTCTCCGCATACCGCAGCACGCGACATAGCTTTGCAGACGATAAGTACAACCGTTTCAGAGAGAAGAGCGGGCAATATGACGATCTGGCTTCAAGTTGATTCGATAACAACTGACGAAAACGGACGGATTTCTCATTTTTTTACTACAGATGAACACTATTCACATTCTCCCATGCATCTCGGCTGCTAGTCCTCCTTTCATGCAGAATCTTAAGGACATAGCTCATGTCCAAGGCACCAAAGCCAGCTAAAAAGTCAATATTCGATACCTAAAACTTGAATTGTACTACTTCTTACTGTTTATTTCATCAACTTAGAAGCTTCATCTGTGTTCCGCTATGGTGATTTTAGTGCCTCCGCATACCGCAGCACGCGACATAGCTTTGCAGACGATAAGTACAACCGTTTCAGAGAGAAGAGGGGCAAATGTGACGATCTGGCTTTAAGTCGATTCGATAACAAATGACAAAAACGAACGGATTTCTTAGGTTTTTACTACATATGAACACTTTTAACATTGTCCCTTGCAACTCCGCTGCTAGTCCTCCTTTCATGCAGAATCTTAAGGTCCTAGCTCATGTCCAAGGCACCAAAGCCAGCAAAAAGTCCATAGTCGATACCTAAAACCTGAATTGTACTACTTCTTACTGGCTATTTCATCAACTTAGAAGCTTAATCTGTGTTTTACTATGGCGCTTTTAGTGTCTCCGCATACCGCAGCACGCGACATAGCTTTGCAGACGATAAGTACAACCGTTTCAGAGAGAAGAGCGGCCAATGTGACGATCTGGCTTGAAGTCGATTCGGTAATAAATTACGTAAACGGACAGATTTCTCAGGATTTTACTACACATGAACACTTTTCGCATTCTCCCGTTCAACTCGGCTGCTAGTCCTCCTTTCATGCAGAATCTTAAGGTCCTAGTTCATGTCCAAGGCACCAAAGCCAGCTAAAAGGTCAATAATCGTTACCTAAAACTTGAATTGTACTACTTCTTACTGGCTATTACATCAACTTAGAAGCTCTATCTGTGTTCCACTATGGTGATTTTAGTGCCTCCGCATACCGCAGCACGCGACATAGCTTTGCAGACGATAAGTACAACCGTTTCAGATAGCGGAGCGGCCAAAGTGACGATCTGGCTTTAAGTCGATTCGATAACAAATGACGAAAATGGACGGATTTCTCAGGTTTTTACTACATATAAACACTTATCACATACTCCCGTGCAACGTGGCTGCTAGTCCTCCTTTCATGCAGAATCTTAAGGTCCTAGCTCATGTCCAATGTACCAAAGCCAGCTAAAATGTCAATAATCGATACCTAAAACTTGAATTGTACTACTCCTTACTGGCTATTACATCAACTTAGAAGCTTCATCTGTGTTCTACTATAGTGCTTTTAGTGTCTCCGCATACCGAAGCACGCGACATAGCTTTGCAGACGATAAGTACAACCGTTTCAGAGAGAAGAGCGTCCAATGTGACGATCTGGCTTTAAGTCGATTCGATAACAAATGACGAAAACGAACGGATTTCTCAGGTTTTTACTACATATGAACACTTTTCACATACTTCCGATCAACTCGGCTGCTAGTCCTCCTTTCATGCAGAATCTTAAGGTCCTAGCTCAGGTCCAGGGCACCAAAGCCAGCTAAAAAGTCAATAATCGATACCTAAAACTTGAATTGTACTACTTCTGACTGTCTATTACAACAACTTAGAAGCTTCATCTATGTTCTACTATGGTGCTTTTAGTGTCTCCGCATACCGCAGCACGCGACATAGCTTTGCAGACGATAAGTACAACCGTTTCAGAGAGAAGAGTGGCCAATGTGACGATCTGGCTTTAAGTCGATTCGATAACAAATGACGAAAACGAACGGATTTCTCAGGTTTTTACTACATATGAACACTTTTAACATTCTCCCTTGACACTCGGCTGCTAGCCCTCCTTTCATGCAGAATCTTAAGGTCCTACTTCATGTCCAAGGCACCAAAGCCAGCAAAAAGTCAATAATCGATACCTAAAACTTGAATTATACTACTTCTTACTGGCTATTACATCAACTTAGAAGCTTAATCTGTGTTCTACTATGGTGCTTTTAGTGTCTCCGCATACCGCAGCACGCGACATAGCTTTGCAGACGATAAGTACAACCGTTTCAGAGAGAAGAGCGGCCAATGTGACGATCTGGCTTTAAGTCGATTCGATAATAAATTGCGAAAACGGACGGATTTCTCAGGTTTTTACTACACATGAACACTTTTCGCATTCTCCCGTTCAACTCGGCCGCTAGTCCTCCTTTCATGCAGAATCTTAAAGTCCTAGCTCATGTCCAAGGCACCAAAGCCAGCTACAAAGTCAATAATCGTTACCTAAAACTTGAATTGTACTACTTCTTACTGGCTATTACATCAATTTAAAAGCTTCATCTGTGTTCATTTATGGTGATTTTAGTCTCTCCGCATACCGCAGCACGCGACATAGCTTTGCAGACGATAAGTACAACCGTTTCAGAGAGAAGAGCGGCCAATGTGACGATCTGGCTTTAAGTCGATTCGATAACAAATGACGAAAATGACGGATTTCTCAGGTTTTTACTACATATAAACACTTTTCACGTACTCCCGTGCAACTCGTCTGCTAGTCCTCCTATCATGCAGAATCTTAAGTTCCTAGCTCATGTCCAAGGCACCAAAGCCAGCTAAAAAGTCAATAATCGATACCTAAAACTTGAATTGTACTACTTCTTACTGGCTATTACATCAACTTAGAGGCTTCATCTGTGTTCCGCTATGGTGATTTTACTGACTCCGCATACCGCAGCACGCGACATAGCTTTGCAGACGATAAGTACAACCGTTTCAGAGAGAAGAGGGGCCAATGTGACGATCTGGCTTTAAGTCGATTCGATAACAAATGACTAAAATGGACGGATTTCTCAGGTTTTTACTACATATGAACACTTTTCACATACTCCCGTCCAACGCAGCTGCTAGTCCTCCTTTCATGCAGAATCTTAAGGTCCTAGCTCATGTCCAAGGCACCAAAGCCAGCAAAAAGTCCATAATCGATACCAAAAACTTGAATTGCACTACTTCTTACTGGCTATTACATCAACTTAGAAGCTTAATCTGTGTTCTACTATGGTGCTTTTAGTGTCTCCGCATACCGCAGCACGCGACATAGCTTTGCAGACGATAAGTACAACCGTTTCAGAGAGAAGAGCGGCCAATGTGACGCACTGCTTTAAGTCGATTCGATAATTAATTACGAAAACGGACGGATTTCTCAGGTTTTTACTACATATGAACACTTTTCACATTCTCCCATGCAACTCGGCTGCTAGTCCTCCTTTCATGCAGAATCATAAGATCCTAGCTCATGTCCAAGGCACCAAAGCCAGCTAAAAAGTCAATAATCGATACCTAAAACTTGAATTGTACTACTTCTTACTGGGTATTACATAAACTTAGAAGCTTAATCTGTGTTCTACTATGGTGCTTTTAGTGTCTCCGCATACCGCAGCACGTGACATAGCTTTGCAGACGATAAGTACAACCGTTTCAGAGAGAAGAGCGGCCAATGTGACCCACTGCTTTAAGTCGATTCGATAATAAATTACGAAAACGGACGGATTTCTCAGGTTTTTACTACGTATGAACACCTTTCGCATCCTCCCGTTCAACTCGGCTGCTAGTCCTCCTTTCATGCAAAATCGTAAGGTGCTAGCTCATGTCCAAGGCACCAAAGCCAGCTAAAAAGTCAATATTCGACACCTAAAACTTGAATTGTACTACTCCTTACTGGCTATTGCATCAACTTAGAAGCTTCAACTGTGTTCTACTATGGTGCTTTTAGTGTTTCCGCATACCGCAGCACGCGACAAAGCTGTGCAGACGATAAGTACAACCGTTTCAGAGAGAAGAGCGGCCAATGTGACGATCTGGCTTTAAGTCGATTCGATAACAAATGACGAAAATGGACGGATTTCTCAGGTTTTTACTACATATGAACACTTTTCACATACTCCCGTGCAACGCGGTGCTACTCCTCCTTTCATGCGGAATCTTAAGGTCCTAGCTCATGTCCAAGGCACAAAAGCCAGCTAAAAAGTCAATAATCGATACCTAAAACTTGAGTTGTACTACTTCTCACTGGCTATCACATCAACTTAGAAGCTTCATCTGTGTTCTACTATGGTGCTTTTAGTGTCTCCGCATACTGCAGCACGCGACATAGCTTTGCAGACGATAAGTACAACCGTTTCAGAGAGAAGAGCGGCCAATGTGACGCACTGCTTGAAGTCGATTCGATAATAAATTACGAAAACGGACGGATTCCTCACGTTTTTACTACATATGAACACTTTTCGCATCCTCGAGTGCAACTCGGCTGCTAGTCCTCCTTTCATGCAGGGTCATAAGGTGCTAGCTCATGTCCAAGGCACCAAAGCCAGCTAAAAAGTCAATATTCGATACCTAAAACTTGAATTGTACAACTCCTTACTGGCTATTACATCAACTTAGAAGATTCAGCTGTGTTCTACTATGGTGCTTTTAGTGTCTCCGCCTACTGCAGCACGCGACATAGCTTTGCAGACGATAAGTACAACCGTTTCAGAGAGGAGAGGGGCCAATGTGACGATCTGGCTTTAAGTCGATTCGTTAACAAATGACGAAAACGGACGGATTTCTCAGGTTTTTACTACATATGAACACTTTTTACATTCTCCCGTGCAACTCGGCTGCTAGTCCTCCTTTCATGCAGAATCGTAAGGACCTAGCTCATGTCCAAGGCACCAAAGCCAGCAAAAAAGTCAATAATCGATACCTAAATCTTGAATTTTACTACTTCTTACTGGCTATTACATCAACTTTGAAGCTTCATCTGTGTTCTACTATGGTGCTTTTAGTGTCTCCGCATACCGCAGCAGGCGACATAGCTTTGCAGACGATAAGTACAACCGTTTCAGAGTGAAGAGCGGCCAATGTGACGATCTGGCTTTAAGTCGATTCGATAACAAATGACAAAAACGGACGGATTTCTCAGGTTTTTATTATATATGAACACTTTTCACATTCTGAAATGCAACTCGGCTTCTAGTCCTCCTTTCTTGCAGAATCATTAGGTCCTAGCTCATGTCCAAGGCAAAAAAGCAAGCTGAAAAGTAATAATCGATACCTAAAACTTGAATTGTACTACTTCTTACTGGCTATTACATCAACTTAGAAGCTTCATCTGTGTTCTACTACGGTGCTTTTAGTGTCTCCGCATACCGCAGCACGCAACATAGCTTTGCAGACGATAAGTACAACCGTTTCAGAGAGAAGAGCGGCCAATGTGACGATCTGGCTTTAAGTTGATTCGGTAACAAATGACGAAAACGGACGGATTTCTCAGGTTTTCACTACATATGAACACTTTTCACATACTCCCGTGCAACGCTGCTGCTAGTCCTCCTTTCATGCAGAATATTAAGGTCCTAGATCATGTCCAAGGCACCAAAGCCAGCTACAAAGTCAATAATCGATACCTAAAACTTGAATTGTACTACTTCTCAGTGGATATCACATCAACTTAGAAGCTTCATCTGTGTTCTACTATGGTGCTTTTAGTGTCTCCGCATACTGCAGCACGCGACATAGCTTTGCAGACGATAAGTACAACCGTTTCAGAGAGGAGAGGGGCCAGGGTGATGATCTGGCTTTAAGTCGATTCGATAACAAATGACGAAAACGGACGGATTTCTCAGGATTTAACTACATATGAACACTATTTACATTCTCCCGTACAACTCGGCTGATAGTCCTCCTTTCATGCAGAATCGTAATGTCCTAGCTCATGTCCAAGGCACCAAAGCTAGCAAAAAAGTTAATAATCGATACCTAAATCTAGAATTGTACTACTTCTTACTGGCTATTACATTAACTTTGAAGCTTCATCTGTGTTCTACTATGGTGCTTTTAGTGTCTCCGCATACCGCAGCACGCGACATAGCTTTGCAGACGATAAGTACAACCGTTTCAGAGGGAAGAGCGGCCAATGTGACGCACTGCTTTAAGTGGATTCGATAATAAATTACGAAAACGGACGGATTTCTCAGGTTTTCACTACATATGAACACTTTTCACATTCTCCCATGCAACTCGGCTGCTAGTCCTCCTTTCATGCTGAATCTTAAGGACATAGCTCATGACCAAGGCACCAAAGCCAGCTAAAAAGTCAATAATCGATACCTAAAACTTGAATTGTACTACTTCTTCCTGGCTATTACATCAACTTAGAAGCATCATCTGTGTTCCACTATGGTGATTTTAGTGTCTCCGCATACCGCAGCACGCGACATAGCTTTGCAGACGATAAGTACAACCGTTTCAGAGAGGAGAGCGACCAATGTGACGATCTGGCTTTGAGTCGATTCGATAACAAATGACGAAAACGAACGGATTTCTCAGGTTTTTAATACATATGAACACTTTTCACATTCTCCCGTGCAACTCGGCTGCTAGTCCTCGTTTCATGCAGAATCTTAAGGCCCCAGCTCATGCCCAAGGCACCAAAGAAGGGTAAAAAGTCAATAATCGATACCTAAATCTTGAATTGTACTACTTCTTACTGGCTATTACATCAACTTAGAAGCTTCATCTGTGTTCTACTATGGTGCTTTATGTATCTCCGCATACCGCAGCACACGACATAGCTTTGCAGACGATAAGTACAACCGTTTCAGAGAGAAGAGCGGCCAATGTAACGATCTGGCTTTAAGTCGATTCGATAACAAATGACGAAAACGGACGGATTTCTCAGTTTTTTACTACATATGAACAATTTTTACATTCTCCCTTGCAACTCGGCTGCTAGTCCTTCTTTCATGCAGAATCGTAAGGTCCTAGCTCATGTCCGAGTCACCAAAGCCAGCAAAAAAGTCAATAATCGATACCTAAATCTTGAATTGTACTACTTCTTACTGGCTATTACATCAACTTTGAAGCTTCATCTGTGTTCTACTATGGTGCTTTTAGTGTCTCCGCATACCGCAGCACGCGACATAGCTTTGCAGACGATAAGTACAACCGTTTCAGAGAGAAGAGGGGCCAATGTGACGATCTGGCTTTAAGTCGATTCGATAACAAATGACGAAAATGGACGGATTTCTCAGGTTTTTACTACATATGAACACTTTTCACTTACTCCCGTGTAACGCGGCTGCTAGTCCTCCTTTCATGCAGAATCGTAAGGTCTTAGCTCATGTCCAAGGCACCAAAGCTAGCAAAAAAGTCAATAATCGATACCTAAATCTTGAATTGTACTACTTCTTACTGGCTTTTACATCAACTTTGAAGCTTCATCTGTGTTCTACTATGGTGCTTTTAGTGCCTCTTCATACCGCAGCACGCGACATAGCCTTGCAGACGATAAGTACAACCGTTTCAGAGAGAAGAGCGGCCAATGTGACGATCAGGCTTCAAGTTGATTCGGTAACAAATATCGAAAACGGACGGATTTCTCAGGTTTTTACTACATATGAACACTATTTACATTCTCCCGTGCAACTCGGCTGCTAGTCCTCCTTTCATGCAGAGTCTTAAGTTCCTAGCTCATGTCCAAGGCACCAAAGCCATCTAACAAGTCAATATTTGATACCTAAAACGTGAATTGTACTACACCTTACTGGCTATTACATCAACTTAGAAGCTTAATCTGTGTTCTACTATGGTGCTTTTAGTGTCTCCGCATACCGCAGCACGTGACATAGCTTTGCAGACAATAAGTACAACCGTTTCTGAGAGAAGAGCGGCCAATGTGACGATCTGGCTTCAAGTTGATTCGATAACAAATGACGAAAACGGACGTATTTCTCAGGTTTTTACTACATATGAACACTTTTTACGTTCTCCCACGCAACTCGGCTGCTAGTCCTCCTTTCATGCAGAATTTTAAGGACATAGCTCATGACCAAAGCACCAAAGCCAGCTAAAAAGTCAATAATTGATACCTAAAACGTGAATTGTACTACACCTTACTGGCTATTACATCAACTTAGAAGCTTAATCTGTGTTCTACAATGGTGCTTTTAGTGTCTCCGCATACCGCAGCACGCGACATAGCTTTGCAGACAATAAGTACAACCGTTTCTGAGAGAAGAGCGGCCAATGTGACGATCTGGCTTCAAGTTGATTCGATAACAAATGACGAAAACGGACGGATTTCTCAGGTTTTTAATACATATGAACACTTTTCACATTCTCCCGTGCAACTCGGCTGCTAGTCCTCGCTTCATGCAGAATCTTAAGGCCCCAGCTCATGTCCAAGGCACCAAAGAAGGGTAAAAAGTCAATAATCGATACCAAAATCTTGAATTGTACTACTTCTTACTGGCTATTACATCAACTTAGAAGCTTCAACTGTATTCTACTATGGTGCCTTATGTATCTCCGCATACCGCAGCACACGACATAGCTTTGCAGACGATAAGTACAACCGTTTCAGAGAGAAGAGCGGCCAATGTAACGATCTGGCTTTAAGTCGATTCGATAACAAATGACGAAAAGGGACGGATTTCTCAGTTTTTTACTACATTTGAACAATTTTTACATTCTCCCGTGCAACTCGGCTGCTAGTCCTCCTTTCATGCAGAATCGTAAGGTATTAGCTCATGTCCTAGGCACCAAAGCCAGCAAAAAAGTCAATAATCGATACCTAAATCTTGAATTGTACTACTTCTTACTGGCTATTACATCAACTTTGAAGCTTCATCTGTGTTCTACTATGGTGCTTTTAGTGTCTCCGCATACCGCAGCACGCGACATAGCTTTGAAGACGATAAGTACAACCGTTTCAGAGAGAAGAGCGGCCAATGTAACCATCTGGCTTTAAGTCGATTCGATAATAAATGACGAAAACAGACGGATTTCTCAGGTTTTTGCTACATATGAACCCTTTTCACATTCTCCCATGCAACTCGGCTGCTAGTCCTCCTTTCATGCAGAATCATAAGGTCCTAGTACATGTCCAAGGCACAAAAGCCAGCTAAAAAGTTAATAATCGATACCTAAAACTTGAATTGTACTACTCCTTACTGGCTATTACATCAACTTAGAAGCTTCATCTGTGTTCTACTATGGTGCTTTTAGTGTCTCCGTATACCGCAGCACGCGACATAGCTTTGGAGACGATAAGTACAACCGATTCAGAGAGAAGAACGGCCAATGTGACGCACTGCTTTAAGTCGATTCGATAATATATTCCGAAAACGGACGGATTTCTCAGGTTTTTACTACATATAAACACTTTTCGCATCCTCCCGTACCACTCGGCTGCTAGTCCTCCTTTCATGCAGAATCTTAAGGTCCTAGCTCATGTCCAAGGCACCTTAACCAGCTAAAAAGTCAATATTCGATACCTAAAACTTGAATTGTACTACTCCTTACTGGCTATTACATCAACTTAGAAGCTTCATCTGTGTTCCACTATGGTGATTTTAGTTTCTCTGCATACCGCAGCACGCGATATAGCTTTGCAGACGATAAGTACAACCGTTTCAGAGAGAAGAGCGGCCAATGTGACGATCTGGCTTCAAGTTGATTCGATAACAAATGACGATAACGGACGGATTTCTCAGGTTTTTACTACATATGAACACTTTCCACATTCTCCCATGCAACTCGGCTGCTAGTCCTCCTTTCATGCAGAATCTTAAGGACATAGCTCATGTCCAAGGCACCAAAGCCAGCTAAAAAGTAAATAATCGAAACCTAAAACTTGAATTGTACTACTCCTTACTGGCTATTACATCAACTTAGAAGCTTCATCTGTGTTCCACTATGGTGATTTTAGTTTCTCTGCATACCGCAGCACGCGATATAGCTTTGCAGACGATAAGTACAACCGTTTCAGAGAGAAGAGGGGCCAATGTGACGATCTGGCTTTAAGTCGATTCGATAACAAATGACGAAAATGGACAGATTTCTCAGGTTTTTACTACATATGAACACTTTTCGCATCCTCCGGTGCCACTCGGATGCTAGTCCTCCTTTCTTGCGCAATCTTAAGGTCCTACCTCATGTCCAAGGCACCAAAGCCAGCTAAAAAGTCAATATTCGATACCTAAAACTTGAATTGTACTACTCCTTACTGGCTATTACATCAACTTAGAAGCTTCATCTGTGTTCTACTATGGTGCTTTTAGTGACTCCGCATACCGCAGCACGCGACATAGCTTTGCAGACGATAAGTACAACCGTTTCAGAGACAAGAGCGGGCAATGTGACGATCTGGCTTCAAGTTGATTCGATAATAACTGCCGAAAAAGGACCGATTTCTCAGGTTTTTACTACATATGAACACCTTTCACATTCTCCCATGCAACTCGGCTGCTAGTCCTCCTTTCATGCAGAATCTTAAGGACATAGCTCTTGTCCAAGGCACCGAAGCCAGCTAAAAAGTCAATAATCGATACCTAAAACTTGAATTGTACTACTTCTTACTGGCTATTACATCAACTTAGAAGCTTCATCTGTGTTCCACTATGGTGATTTTAGTTTCTCGGCATACCGCAGCACACGACATAGCTTTGCAGACGATAAGTACAACCGTTTCAGAGAGAAGAGGGACCAATGTGACGATCTGGCTTTTAGTCGATTCGATAACAAATGACGAAAATGGACGGTTTTCTCAGGTTTTTACTACATATGAACTCTTTTCACATTCTCCCATGCAACTCGGCTGCTAGTCCTCCTTCCATGCGGAATCATAAGGTCCTAGCTCATGTCCAAGGCACAACAGCCAGCTAAAAAGTCAATAATCGATACCTAAAACTTTAATTGTACTACTTCTTACTGGCTATTACAACTTAGAAGCTTAATCTGTGTTCTACTATGGTGCTTTTAGTGTCTCCGCATACCGCAGCACGCAACATAGCTTTGCAGACGATAAGTACAACCGTTTCAGAGAGAAGAGCGGCCAATGTGACGATCTGGCCTTAAGTCGATTCGATAACAAATGACGAAAACGGACGGATTTCTCAGGTTTTTACTACATATGAACAATTTTTACATTCTCCCATGCAACTCGGCTGCTAGTCCTCCTTTCATGCAGAATCGAAAGGTCCTAGCTCATGTCCTAGGCACCAAAGCTAGCAAAGAAGTCAATAATCGATACCTAAATCTTGAATTGTACTACTTCTTACTGGCTTTTACATCAACTTTGAAGCTTCATCTGTGTTCAACTATGGTGCTTTTAGTGTCTCTTCATACCGCAGCACGCGACATAGCTTTGCAGACGATAAGTACAACCGTTTCAGAGAGAAGAGCGGCCAATGTGACGCACTGCTTTAAGTCGATTCGATAATAAATTACGAAAACGGACGGATTTCTCAGGTTTTTACTACATATGAACACTTTTCGCATCCTCCCGTGCAACTCGGCTGCTAGTCCTCCTTTCATGCAGAGTCTTAAGGTCCTAGCTCATGTCCAAGGCACCAAAGCCAGCTAAAAGTCAATATTCGATACCTAAATCTTGAATTGTACTACTTCTTACTGGATACTACATCAACATTGAAGCTTCATCTGTGTTCTACTATGGTGCTTTTAGTGTCTCTGCATACCGCAGCACGCGACATAGCTTTGAAGACGATAAGTACAACCGTTTCAGAGAGAAGAGCGGCCAATGTAACGATCTGGCTTTAAGTCGATTCGATAATAAATGACGAAAACAGACGGATTTCTCAGGTTTTTACTACATATGAACCCTTTTCACATTCTCCCATGCAACTCGGCTGCTAGTCCTCCTTTCATGCAGAATCATAAGGTCCTAGTACATGTCCAAGGCACAAAAGCCAGCTAAAAAGTCAATAATCGGTACCTAAAACTTGAATTGTACTACTTCTTACTGGCTATTACATCACCTTAGAAGCTTCATCTGAGTTCTACTATGGTGCTTTTAGTGTCTCTTCATACCGCAGCACGCGACATAGCTTTGCAGACGATAAGTACAACCGTTTCAGAGAGAAGAGCGGCCAATGTGACGCACTGCTTTAAGTCGATTCGATAATAAATTACGAAAACGGGCGGATTTCTCAGGTTTTTACTACATATGAACACTTTTCACATCCTCCCGTGCAACTCGGCTGCTAGT
The DNA here is from genome assembly GCF_023897955.1 of Schistocerca gregaria. Classification (NCBI taxonomy): domain Eukaryota; kingdom Metazoa; phylum Arthropoda; class Insecta; order Orthoptera; family Acrididae; genus Schistocerca; species Schistocerca gregaria. The sequence goes on from NW_026061708.1 coordinate 1,400,058, forward strand.
CCTCCTTTCATGCAGAATCTTAAGGTCCTTGCTCATGTCCAAGGCACCTAAACCACCTAAAAAGTCAATATTCGATACCTAAAACTTGAATTGTACTACTCCTTACTGGCTATTACATCAACTTAGAAGCTTCATCTGTGTTCTACTATGGTGCTTTTAGTGTCTCCGCATACCGCAGCACGCGACATAGCTTTGCAGACGATAAGTACAACCGTTTCAGAGAGAAGAGCGGCCAATGTGACGATCTGGCTTCAAGTTGATTCGATAACAAATGACGATAACGGACGGATTTCTCAGGTTTTTACTACATATGAACACTTTCCACATTCTCCCATGCAACTCGGCTGCTAGTCCTCCTTTCATGCAGAATCTTAAGGACATAGCTCATGTCCAAGGCACCAAAGCCAGCTAAAAAGTCAATAATCGATACCTAAATCTTGAATTGTACTACTCCTTATTGGCTATTACATCAACTTAGAAGCTTTATCTGTGTTCTATTATGGTGCTTTTAGTGTCTCCGCATACCGCAGGACACGACATAGCTTTGCAGACGATAAGTACAACCGTTTCAGAGAGATGAGCGGCCAATGTGACGCACTGCTTTAAGGCGATTCGGTAATAAATTACGAAAACGGACGGATTTCTCAGGTTTTTACTGCATATAAACACTTTTCGCATCCTCGCGTGCAACTCGGCTGCTAGTCCTCCTTTCATGCAGAATCTTAAGGACATAGCTCATGTCCAAGGCACCAAAGCCAGCTAAAAAGTAAATAATCGAAACCTAAAACTTGAATTGTACTACTTCTTACTGGCTATTACATCAACTTAGAAGCTTCATCTGTGTTCCACTATGGTGATTTTAGTTTCTCCGCATACCGCAGCACGCGACATAGCTTTGCAGACGATAAGTACAACCGTTTCAGAGAGAAGAGGGGCCAATGTGACGATCTGGCTTTAAGTCGATTCGATAACAAATGACGAAAATGGACGGGTTTCTCAGGTTTTTACTACATATGAACACTTTTCGCATCCTCCGGTGCCACTCGGCTGCTAGTCCTCCTTTCTTGCGCAATCTTAAGGTCCTACCTCATGTCCAAGGCACCAAAGCCAGCTAAAAAGTCAATATTCGATACCTAAAACTTGAATTGTACTACTCCTTACTGGCTATTACATCAACTTAGAAGCTTCATCTGTGTTCTACTATGGTGCTTTTAGTGACTCCGCATACTGCAGCACGCAACATAGCTTTGCAAACGATAAGTACAACCGTTTCAGAGACAAGAGCGGGCAATGTGACGATCTGGCTTCAAGTTGATTCGATAATAACTGACGAAAAAGGACCGATTTCTCAGGTTTTTACTACATATGAACACCTTTCACATTCTCCCATGCAACTCGGCTGCTAGTCCTCCTTTCATGCAGAATCTTAAGGACATAGCTCTTGTCCAAGGCACCAAAGCCAGCTAAAAAGTCAATAATCGATACCTAAAACTTGAATTGGACTACTTCTTACTGGCTATTACATCAACTTAGAAGCTTCATCTGTGTTCCACTATGGTTATTTTAGTGTCTCCGCATACCGCAGCACACGACATAGCTTTGCAGACGATTAGTACAACCGTTTCAGAGAGAAGAGGGACCAATGTGACGATCTGGCTTTTAGTCGATCCGATAACAAATGACGAAAATGGACGGTTTTCTCAGGTTTTTACTACATATGAACTCTTTTCACATTCTCCCATGTAACTCGGCTGCTAGTCCTCCTTCCATGCGTAATCATAAGGTCCTAGCTCATGTCCAAGGCACAAAAGCCAGCTAAAAAGTCAATAATCGATACCTATAACTCGAATTGTACTACTTCTTACTGGCTATTACAACTTAGAAGCTTAATCTGTGTTCTACTATGGTGCTTTTAGTGTCTCCGCATACCGCAGCACGCGACATAGCTTTGCAGACGATAAGTACAACCGTTTCAGAGAGAAGAGGGGCCAATGCGACGATCTGGCTTTAAGTCGATTCGATAACAAATGACGAAAACGGACGGATTTCTCTGGTTTTTACTACATATGAACTCTTTTCACATTCTCCCATGTAACTCGGCTGCTAGTCCTCCTTCCATGCGGAATCATAAGGTCCTAGCTCATGTCCAAGGCACAAAAGCCAGCTAAAAAGTCAATAATCGATACCTAAATCTTGAATTGTACTACTTCTTACTGGCTTTTACATCAACTTTGAAGCTTCTACTATGGTGCTTTTAGTGTCTCTTCATACCGCAGCACGCGACATAGCTTTGCAGACGATAAGTACAAGCGTTTCAGAGAGAAGAGCGGCCAATGTAACGATCTGGCTTTAAGTCGATTCGATAACAAATGACGAAAAGGGACGGATTTCTCAATTTTTTACTACATTTGATCAATTTTTACATTCTTCCGTGCAACTCGGCTGCTAGTCCTCCTTTCATGCAGAATCGTAAGGTATTAGCTCATGTCCTAGGCACCAAAGCCAGCAAAAAAGTCAATAATCGATACCTAAATCTTGAATTGTACTACTTCTTACTGGCTATTACATCCACTTTGAAGCTTCATCTGTGTTCTACTATGGTGCTTTTAGTGTCTCCGCATACCGCAGCACGCGACATAGCTTTGCAGACGATAAGTACAACCGTTTCAGAGAGAAGAGCGGCCAATGTGACGATCTGGCTTTAAGTCGATTCGATAACAAATGACGAAAACGGACGGATTTCTCAGGTTTTTACTACATATGAACACTTTTCACATTCTCCCATGTAACTCGGCTGCTAGTCCTCCTTTCATGCAGAATCATAAGGTCCTAGCTCATGTCCAAGGCACAAAAGCCAGCTAAAAAGTCAATAATCGATACCTAAAACTTTAATTGTACTACTTCTCACTGGCTATCACATCAACTTAGAAGCTTCATCTGCGTTCTACTATGGTGCTTTTAGTGTCTCCGCATAGTGCAGCACGCGACATAGCTTTGCAGACGATAAGTACAACCGTTTCAGAGAGAAAAGCGGGCAATGTGACGATCTGTCTTCAAGTTGATTCGATAACAAATGACTAAAACGGACGGATTTCTCAGGTTTTTACTACATAAGAACACTTTCCACATTCTCCAATGCAACTCGGCTGCTAGTCCTCCTTTCATGCAGAATCTTAAGGACATAGCTCACGTCCAAGGCACCAAAGCCAGCTAAGAAGTCAATAATCGATACCTAAATTGACTACATCTTACTAGCTATTACATCAACTTAGAAGCTTCATCTGTGTTCCACTATGGAGATTTTAGTGTCTCCGCATAGCGCAGCACGCGACATAGCTTTGCAGACGATAAGTACAACCGTTTCAGAGAGAAGAGAGGCCAATGTGACGATCTGGCTTTAAGTCGATTCGATAACAAATGACGAAAATGGACAGATTTCTCAGGTTTTTACTACATATGAACACTTGTCACATAGTCCCGTGCAACGCGGCTGCTAGTCCTCCTTTCATGCAGAATCTTAAGGTCCTAGCTCATGTCCAAGGCACCAAAGCCAGCAAAAAAGACAATAATCGATACCTAAATCTTGAATTGTACTACTTCTTACTGGCTATTACATCAACTTGGAAGCTTCATCTGTGTTCTACTATGGTGGTTTTAGTGTCTCCGCATACCGCAGCACGCGACATAGCTTTGCAGACGATAAGTACAACCGTTTCAGAGAGAAGAGCGGCCAATGTGATGCACTGCTTTAAGTCGATTCCATAATAAATTACGAAAACGGACGGATTTCTCAGGTTTTTACTACATATGAACACTTTTCGCATCCTCCCGTGCAACTCGGCTGCTAGTCCTCCTTTCATGCAGAATCTTAAGGTCCTAGCTCATGTCCAAGGCGCCAAAGGCAGCTAAAAAGTCAATATTCGATACCTAAAACTTGAATTGTACTACTCCTTACTGGCTATTACATCAACTTAGAAGCTTCATCTGTGTTCTACTATGGTGCTTTTAGTGTCTCCGCATACCGCAGCACGCGACATAGCTTTGCAGATGATAAGTCCAACCGTTTCAGAGAGAAGAGGGGCCAATGTGACGAACTGGCCTCAAGTCGGTTAGATAACAAATGACGAAAATGGACGGATTTCACAGGTTTTTACTACATATGAACACTTTTCACATACTCCCGTGCAACGCGGCTGATAGTCCTCCTTTCATGGAGAATCTTAAGGTCCTAGCTCATGTCCAAGGCACCAAAGCCAGCTAAAAAGTCAATATTCGATACCTAAAACTTGAATTGTACTACTCCTTACTGGCTATTACATCAACTTAGAAGCTTCATCTGTGTTCTACTATGGTGCTTTTAGTGTCTCCGCATACCGCAGCACGCGACATAGCTTTGCAGACGATATGTACAACCGTTTCAGAGAGAAGAGCGGCCAATGTGACAATCTGGCTTTAAGTCGATTCGATAACAAATGACGAAAACGGACGCATTTTTCAGGTTTTTACTACATATGAACACTTTTCACATTCTCCCATGCAAGTCGGCTGCTAGTCCTCCTTCCGTGCCGAATCATAAGGTCCTAGCTCATGTCCAAGGCACAAAAGCCAGCTAAAAGGTCAATAATCGATACCTAAAACTTGAATTGTACTACTTCTTACTGGCTATTACATCAACTTAGAAGCTTAATCTGTGTTCTACTATGGTGCTTTTAGTGTCTCCGCATACCGCAGCACGCGACATAGCTTTGCAGACGATAAGTACAACCGTTTCAGAGAGAAGAGGGGCCCATGTGACGATCTGGCTTTAAGTCGATTCGATAACAAATGACGAAAACGGACGGATTTCTCAGGTTTTTACTACATATGAACACTTTTTACATCCTCCCGTGCAACGCGGCTGCTAGTCCTCCTTTCATGCAGAATCTTTAGGTCCTAGCTCATGTCCAAGGCACCAAAGCCAGCTAAAAAGTCAATAATCGATACCTAAAACTTGAATTGTACTACTTCTCACTGGCTATCACATCAACTTAGAAGCTTCATCTGTGTTCTACTATGGTGCTTTTAGTGTCTCCGCATACTGCAGCACGCGACATAGCTTTGCAGACGATAAGTACAACCGTTTCAGAGAGAAGAGCGGCCAATGTGACGATCTGGCTTTAAGTCGATTCGATAACAAATTACGAAAACGGACGGATTTCTCATTTTTTTTCTACATATGAACACTATTCACATTCTCCCATGCATCTCGGCTGCTAGTCCTCCTTTCATGCAGAGCCATAAGGTCCTAGCTCATGTCCAAGGCCCAAAAGCCAGCTAAAAAGTCAATAATCGATACCTAAAACTCCAATTGTACTACTTCTTACTGGCTATTACATCAACCTAGAAGCTTAATCTGTGTTCTACTATGGTGCTATTAGTGTCTCCGCATACCGCAGCACGCGACATAGATTTGCAGACGATAAGTACAACCGTTTCAGAGAGAAGAGCGGCCAATGTGACCCACTGCTTTAAGTCGATTCGATAATAAATTACGAAAACGGACGGATTTCTCAGGTTTCTACTACATATGAACACTTTTCGCATCCTCCGTGCAACTCGGCTGCTAGTCCTCCTTTCATGCAGAATCTTAAGGTCCTAGCTCATGTCCAAGGCACAAAAGCCAGATAAAAAGTCAATAATCGATACCTAAAACTTGAATTGTACTACTTCTTACTGGCTATTACATCAACTTAGAAACTTCATCTGTGTTCTACTATGGTGCTTTTAGTGTCTCCGCATACCGCAGCAGGCGACATAGCTTTGCAGACGATAAGTACAACCGTTTCAGAGAGAAGAGCGGCCAATGTGACGATCTGGCTTTAAGTCGATTCGATAACAAATGACGAAAACGGATGGATTTCTCAGGTTTTTACTACATATGAACACTTTTCACATTCTTCCATGCAACTCGGCTGCTAGTCCTCCTTTCATGCAGAATCATAAGGACCTAGCTCATGTCAAAGGCACCAAAGCCATCAAAAAAGTCAATAATCGATTCCTAAAACTTGAATTTTACTACTTCTTACTGGCTATTACATCACCTTAGAAGCTTCATCTGTGTTCCACTATGGTGATTTTAGTGTCTCCGCATACCGCTGCACGCGACATAGCTTTGCAGACGATAAGTACAACCGTTTCAGAGAGAAGAGCGACCAATGTGACGATCTGGCTTTAAGTCGATTCGATAATAAATTACGAAAACGGACGGATTTCTCAGGTTTTTACTTCATATGAACACTTTTCACATTCTCCGTGCAACGCGGCTGCTAGTCCTCCTTTCATGCACAATCTTAAGGTCCTACCTCATGTCCAAGGCACCAAAGCCAGCTAAAACGTCTATTATCGATAGCTAAAAACTTGAATTGTACTACTTCTTACTGGCTATTACATCAACTTAGAAGCTTCATCTGTTTCTACTATGGTGCTTTTAGTGTCTCCGCATAACGCAGCACGCGACATAGCTTTGCAGACGATAAGTACAACCGTTTCAGAGAGAAGAGCGGCCAATGTGACGATCTGGCTTCAAGTCGATTCGATAACAAATGACGAAAATGGACGGATTTCTCAGGTTTTTACTACATATGAACACTCGTTACATACTCCCGTGCAACGCGGCTGCTAGTCCTCCTTTCATGCACAATCTTAAGGTCCTACCTCAAGTCCAAGGCACCAAAGCCAGCAAAAAGCTCAATAATCGATACCTAAATCTTGAATTGCACTACTTCTCACTGGCTATCACATCTACTTAGAAGCTTCATCTGTGTTCTACTATGGTGCTTTTAGTGTCTCCGCATACCGCAGCACGCGACATAGCTTTGCAGACGATAAGTACAACCGTTTCAGAGAGAAGAGCGGCCAATGTGACGCACTGCTTTAAGTCGATTCGATAATAAATTACGAAAACGGACGGATTTCTCAGGTTTTTACTACATATGAACACTTTTCGCATCCTCCCGTGCAACTCGGCTGCTAGTCCTCCTTTCATGCAGAATCTTAAGGTCCTAGCTCATGTCCAAGGTACCAAAGCCAGCTAAATAGTCAATAATCGATACCTAAAACTTGAATTTTAGTACTTCTTACTGGCTATTACATCAACTTAGAAGCTTCATCTGTGTTCCACTATGGTGATTTTAGTGTCTCCGCATACCGCTGCACGCGACATAGCTTTGCAGACGATAAGTACAACCGTTTCAGAGAGAAGAGCGACCAATGTCACGATCTGGCTTTAAGTCGATTCGATAATAAATTACGAAAACGGACGGATTTCTCAGGTTTTTACTACATATGAACACTTTTCACATTCTCCGTGCAACGCGGCTGCTCGTCCTCCTTTCATGCACAATCTTAAGGTCCTACCTCATGTCCAAGGCACCAAAGCCAGCTAAAACGTCTATTATCGATACCTAACAACTTGAATTGTACTACTTCTTACTGGCTATTACATCAACTTAGAAGCTTCATCTGTATTCTACTATGGTGCTTTTAGTGTCCCCGCATACCGCAACACGCGACATAGCTATGCAGACGATAAGTACAACCGTTTCAGAGAGAAGAGCGGCCAATGTGACGATCTGGCTTCAAGTCGATTCGATAACAAATGACGAAAATGGACGGATTTCTCAAGTTTTTACTACATATGAACACTCTTTACATACTCCCGTGCAACGCGGCTGCTAGTCCTCCTTTCATGCACAATCTTAAGGTCCTACCTCAAGTCCAAGGCACCAAAGCCAGCAAAAAAGTCAACAATCGATACCTAAATCTTGAATTGCACTACTTCTCACTGGCTATCACATCTACTTAGAAGCTTCATCTGTGTTCTACTATGGTGCTTTTAGTGTCTCCGCATACTGCAGCACGCGACATAGCTTTGCAGACGATAAGTACAACCGTTTCAGAGAGAAGAGGGGCCAATGTGACGATCTGGCTTTAAGTCGATTCAATAACAAATGACGAAAACGGACGGATTTCTCAGGTTTTTACTACATATGAACACTTTGTTACATTCCCCCGTGCAACTCGGCTGCTAGTCCTCCTTTCATGCAGAATCGTAGGGTCCTAGCTCATGTTCAAGGCACCAAAGCCAGCAAAAAAGTCAATAATCGATACCTAAATCTTGAATTGTACTACTTCTTACTGGCTATTACATCAACTTTGAAGCTTCATCTATGTTCTACTATGGTGCTTTTAGTGTCTCCGCATACCGCAGCACGCGACATAGCTTTGCAGACCATAAGTACAACCGTTTCAGAGAGAAGAGCGGCCAATGTGACGCACTGCTTTAAGTCGATTCCATAATAAATTACGAAAACGGACGGATTTCTCAGGTTTTTACTACATATGAACACTTTCCACATACTCCCGTGCATCGCGGCTGCTAGTCCTCAATTCATGCAGAATCGTAAGGTCCTAGCTCATGTCCAAGGCACCAAAGCCAGCTAAAAAGTCAATAATCGATAACTAAAACTTGAATTGTACTACTTCTCACTGGCTATCACATCAACTTAGAAGCTTCATCTCTGTTCTACTATGGTGCTTTTAGTGTCTCCGCAAACTGCAGCACGCGACATAGCCTTGCAGACGATAAGTACAACCGTTTCAGAGAGAAGAGCGGCCAATGTGACGATCTGGCTTTAAGTCGATTCGATAACAAATGACGAAAACGGACGGATTTCTCATTTTCTTACTGCATATGAACACTATTCACATTCTCCCATGCATCTCGGCTGCTAGTCCTCCTTTCATGCAGAATCATAAGGTCCTAGCTCATGTCCAAGGCACAAAAGCCAGCTAAAGAGTCAATAATCGATACCTAAAACTTGAATTGTACTACTTCTTACTGGCTATTACATCAACATAGAAGCTTAATCTGTGTTCTACTATGGTGCTTTTAGTGTCTCCGCATACCGCAGCACGCGACATAGCTTTGCAGACGATAAGTACAACCGTTTCAGAGAGAAGAGCGGCCAATGTGACGCACTGCTTTAAGTCGATTCGATAATAAATTACGAAAACAGACGGATTTCTCAGTTTTTTACTACATATGAACACTTTTCGCATCCTCCCGTGCAACTCGGCTTCTAGTCCTCCTTTCATGCAGAATCTGAAGGTCCTAGCTCATGTCCAAGGCACCAAAGCCAGCAAAAAAGTCAACAATCGATACCTAAATCTCGAATTGCACTACTTCTCACTGGCTATCACATCTACTTAGAAGCTTCATCTGTGTTCTACTATGGTGCTTTTAGTGTCTCCGCATACTGCAGCACGCGACATAGCTTTGCAGACGATAAGTACAACCGTTTCAGAGAGAAGAGCGGCCAATGTGACGCACTGCTTTAAGTCGATTCCATAATAAATTACGAAAACGGACGGATTTCTGAGGTTTTTACTACATATGAACACTTTCCACATACTCCCGTGCATCGCGGCTGCTAGTCCTCAATTCATGCAGAATCGTAAGGTCCTAGCTCATGTCCAAGGCACCAAAGCCAGCTAAAAAGTCAGTAATCGATTCCTAAATCTTGAATTGTACTACTTCTTACTGGCTATTACATCAACTTAGAAGCTTCATCTGTGTTCCACTCTGGTGATTTTAGTGTCTCCGCATACCGCAGCACGCGACATAGCTTTGCAGACGATAAGTAGAACCGTTTCAGAGAGAACAGCGATCAATGTGACGATCCGGCTTTAAGTCGATTCGATAACAACGGACGAAAACGGACGGATTTCTCAGGTTTTTACTACATATGAACACTTTTCACATACTCCCGTGCAACGCGGCTGCTAGTCCTTCTTTCATGCAGAATCTTAAGGTCCTAGCTCATGTCCAAGGCACCAAAGCTAGCTAAAAAGTCAATAATCGATACCTAAAACTTAAATTGTACTACTTCTTACTGGCTATTACATCAACTTAGAAGCTTCATCTGTGTTCTACTATGGTGCTTTTAGTGTCTCCGCATACCGCAGCACGCGACATAGCTTTGCAGACGATAAGTACAACCGTTTCAGATAGAAGAGCGGCCAATGTGACGATCTTGCTTCAAGTCGATTCGATAACAAATGACGAAAACGGACGGATTTCTAAGGTTTTTACTACATATGAACAGTTTTCACATTGTCCCATACAACTGGGCTGCTAGTCCTCCTTTCATGCAGAATCTTAAGGTCCTAGCTCATGTCCAAGGCACCAAAGCCAGCTAAAAAGTCAATAATCGATACTTAAAACTTGAATTGTACTACTTCTTACTGGCTATTACATCAACGTAGATGCATCATCTGTGATCCACTATGGTGCTTTTAGTGTCTCCGCATACCGCAGCATGCGACATAGCTTTGCAGACGATAAATGTAACCGTTTCAGACAGAAGAGCGGCCAATGTGACGATCTGGCTTTAAGGCGATTCGATAACAAATGACGAAAACGGACGGATTTCTCAGGTTTTTACTACGTATGAACACTTTTCACATTCTCCCGCGCATCGCGGCTACTAGTCCTCCTTTCATGCAAAATCTTATGTACCTAACTCATGTCCAAGGCACCAAAGAAGGGTAAAAAGTTAATAATCGATACCTAAAACTTGAATTGTGCTACTTCGTACTGGCTTTTACATCAACTTAGGAGCTTCATCTGTGTTCTACTATGGTGCTTTTAGTGTCTCCGCATACCGCAGCACGCGACATAGCTTTGCAGACGATAAATGTAACCGTTTCAGAGAGAAAAGTGGCCAATGTGACGATCTGGATTTAAGTCGATTCGATAACAAATGACGAAAACGGACGCATTTCTCAGGTTTTTACTACAAATGAACACTTTTCACATTCTGCCATGCTACTCGACTGCTAGTCCTCCTTTCATGCAAAATGTTACGGTCCTAGCTCATGTCCACGGCACCAGAGGCAGTTAAAAAGTCATTAATCGATAACTAAAACTTGAATTGTACTACTTCTTACTGGCTATTACACCAACTTAGAAGCTTCATCTGTGTTCTACTATGGTGCTTTTAGTGTTTTCGCATACCGCAGCACGCGACATAGCTTTGCAGACAATAAGTACATCCGTTTCAGAGAGAAGAGCGGCCGATGTGACGATCTGGCTTTAAGTCGATTCAATAACAAATGACGAATACGGACGGATTTCTCAGGTTTTACTACATACGAACACTTTTCACATTCTCCCGCGCATCGCGGCTGCTAGTCCTAGTTTAATCCAAAATCTTAAGGTCCTAGCTCATGTCCAAGGCACCAAAGCCAGCTAAAAAGACAATATTTGATACATAAAACTTGAATTGTACTACTTGTTACTGGCTATTACATCAACTTAGATGCTTCATCTGTGATCCACTATGGTACTTTTAGTGTCTACGCATACCGCAGCATGCGACATAGCTTTGCAGACGATAAATGTAACCGTTTCAGATAGAAGAGCGGCCAATGTGACGATCTGGCTTTATGTCGATTCGATAACAAATGACGAAAACGGACGTATTTCTCAGGTTTTTACTACATATGAACACTTTTCACAGTCTCCCGCGCATCGCGGCTGCTAGTCCTAGTTTAATCCAAAATCTTAAGGTACTAGCTCATGTCCAAGGTACCAAAGAAGGGAAAAAAGTCAATAATCGATTCCTAAAATTTGAATTGTACTACTTCTTACTGGCTATGACATCAACTTAGAAGCTTCATCTGTGTTCTACTATGGTGCTTTTAGTGTCTCCGCATACCGCAGCACGCGACGTAGCATTGCAGACGATAAGTACAATCGTTTCAGGGAGAAGAGCGGCACTGTGACGATCTGGCTTTAAGTCGATTTGATAACAAATGACGAATACGGACGGATTTCTCAGCTTTTGTAAAACATATGAACACTTTTCACATTCTCCGTGCAACGCGGCTGCTAGTCATCATTTCATGCAGAATCTTAAGTTCCTAGCTTATGTCCAAGTTACCAAAGAAGGGTTAAAAGTCAATAATCGATAACAAAAACTTGAATTGTACTACTTCATACTAGCTATTACATCTACTTAGAAACTTCATCTGTGTTCTACTATGGTGCTTTTAGTGTCTCTGCATACCGTAGCACGCGACATAGCTTTGCAGACGATAAATGTAACCGTTTCAGATAGAAGAGCGGCCAATGTGACGATCTGGCTTTAAGTCTATTCGATAACTAATGACGAAAACCGACGGATTTCTCAGGTTTATACTACGTATGAACACTTTTCACTTTCTCCCGTGCAACTCGGCTGCTAGTCCTCCTTTCATGCAGAATCTTAAGGTCCTAGCTCATGTCCAAGGTACCAAAGAAGGGTAAAAAGTCAATAATCGATAACAAAAACTTGAATTGTACTACTTCATACTAGCTATTACATCAACTTAGAAGCTTCATCTGTGTTCTACTATGGTGCTTTTAGTGTCTCTGCATACCGCAGCACGCGACATAGCTTTGCAGACGATAAATGTAACCCTTTCAGACAGAACTGCGGCCAATGTGACGATCTGGCTTTAAGTCAATTCGATAACAAATGACGAAAACGAACGGATTTCTCAGGTTTTTACTACATATGAACACTTTTCACATTCTTCAGTGCAACGCTACTGCTAGTCCTCCATTCATACCAAATCTTAAGTTCCTAGCACCAAAGAAGGGTAAAAAGTTAATAATCGATACGTAAAACTTGAATTGTACTACTTCTTACTGGCTTTTTACATCAACTTAGGAGCTTCATCTGTGTTCTACTATGGTGCTTTTAGTGTCTCCACATACCGCAGCACGCGACACAGCTTTGCAGACGATAAATGTAACCGTTACAGAGAGAAAAGTGGCCAATGTGACGATCTGGCTTTAAGTCGATTCTATAACAAATGACGAAAACGGACGGATTTCTCAGGTTTTTACTACAAATGAACACTTTTCACATTCTCCCGTGCTACTCGGCTGCTAGTCCTCCTTTCATGCAAAATGTTACGGTCCTAGCTCATGTCCAAGGCACCGAAGGCAGTTAAAAAGTCAATAATCGATAACTAAAACTTGAATTGTACTACTTCTTACTGGCTTTTACATCAAATTAGAAGCTTCATCTGTGTTCTACTATGGTGCTTTTAGTGTCTCCGCATACCGCAGCACGCGACATAGCTTTGCAGGCGAAAAATGTAACCGTTTCAGACAGAAGAGCGGCCAATGTGACGATCTTGCTTTAAGTCGATTCGATAACAAATGACGAAAACGGACGGATTTCTCAGGTTTGTACTACATATGAACGCTTTTCACATTCTCCCGTGCAACGCGGCTGCTAGTCCTCCTTTCATGCAAAATCTTAAGTTCCTAGCTCATGTCTAGGCACCAAAGAAGGGTAAAAAGTCAATAATCGATACCTAAAACTTGAATTGTACTAATTCTTACTGGCTATTACATCAACTTAGAAGCTTCATCTGTGTTCTACTATTGTGCTTTTAGTGTCTCCACATACCGCAGCACGCGACATAGCTTTGCAGACGATAAATGTAACCGTTTCAGACAGAAGAGCGGCCAATGTGACGATCCGGCTTTAAGTCGATTCGATAACAAATGACGAAAACGGACGGATTTCTCAGGTTTGTTCTACATATGAACACTTTTCACATTCTCCCTGGCAACGCGGCTGCTAGTCATCTTTTCATGCAAAATGTTAAGGTCCTAGCTCATGTCCAAGGTACCAAAGAAGGGTATAAAGTCAATAATCGATAACAAAAACTTGAATTGTACTACTTCACACTAGCTATTACATCAACTTAGAAGCATCATCTGCGTTTTACTATGGTGCTTTTAGTGTCTCTACATACCGCAGCACGCGACATAGCTTTGCAGACGATAAATGTAACCGTTTCAGACAGAACTGCGGTCAATGTGACGATCTGGCTTTAAGTCTATTCGATAACAAATGACGAAAACGAACGGATTTCTCAGGTTTTTACTACATATGAACACTTTTCACATTCTTCAGTGCAACGCTACTGCCCGTCCTCCTTTCATACAAAATCTTAAGTTCCTAGCTCCTGTTCAAAGCACCAAAGAAGGGTAAAAAGTTAGTAATCGATACCTAAAACTAGAATTGTACTACTCCTTACTGGCTTTTACATCAGCTTAGAAGCTTCATCTGTGTTCTACTCTGGTGCTTTTAGTGTCTCCGCATACCGCAGCACGCGACATAGCTTTGCAGACCATAAGTACAACCGTTTCAGAGAGAAGAGCGGCCTATGTGACGATCTGGATTTATGTCGATTCGATAACAAATGACGAAAACCGACGGATTTCTCAGGTTTTTACTACAGATGAACACTTTTCACATTCTCCCGTGCTACTCGGCTGCTAGCCACCCTTTCATGCAAAACGTTACGGTCCTAGCTCATGTCCAAATCACCAAAGGCAGTTAAAAAGTCAATAATCGGTAATTAAAACTTGAATTGTACTACTTCTTACTGGCTATTACATCAACTCAGAAGCTTCATCTGTGTCCTACTATGGTGCTTTTAGTGTCTCCACATACCGCAGCACGTGATATAGCTTTGCAGACGATAAATGTAACCGTTTCAGAGAGAAAAGCGGCCAATGTGACGATCTGGCTTTAAGTCGATTCGATAACAAATGACGAAAACGTTCGAATTTCTCAGGTTTTTACTACATATGAACACTTTTCACATTCTCCCGTGCAACTCGGCTGCAAGTCCACCCTTCTTGCAGAATCTTAAGGTCCTAGCTCATGTCCAATGCACCAAAGCCAGCTAAAAAGTCAATAATCGATACCTAAAACTTGAATTGTACTACTTCTTACTGGCTATTACAACAACTTAGAAGCATCATCTGTGTTCTACTATGGTGCTTTTAGTGTCTCCACATACCGCAGCACGTGACATAACTTTGCAGACGATAAATGTAACCGTTTCAGAGAGAAGAGCGGCCAATGTGACGATCTGGCTTTAAGTCGATTCGATAACAAATGACGAATACGGAAGGATTTCTCAGGTATCACTACATATGAACACTTTTCACATTATCCCGTGCATCGCGGCTGCTAGTCCTCCTTTCGTGCAAAATCTTAAGTTCCTAGCTCATGTCCAAGGCACCAAAGAAGGGTAAAAAGTCAATAATCGAGAACTAAAACTTGAATTGTACTACTTCTTACTGGCTATTACATCAACTTAGAAGCTTCATCTGTGTTCTACTATGGTGCTTTTAGTGTCTCCGCATACCGCAGCACGCGACATAGCTTTGCAGACGATAAGTACAACCGTTTCAGAGAGATGAGCGGCCAATGTGACGATCTGGCTTTAAGTCGATTCGATAACAAATGACGAAAACGGAAGGATTTCTCAGGTTTTTACTACATACGAACACTTTTCACATTCTCACATGCAACGCGGCTGCTGGTCCTCCTTTCATGCAAAATCTTAAGTTCCTAGCTCATGTCCTAGGCACCAAAGAAGGGTAAAAAGTCAATAATCGATACCTAAAACATGAATTGTACTACTTCATACTGGCTATTACATAAACTTAGAAGCTTCATCTGTGTTCTACTATGGTGCTTTTAGTGTCTCCGAATACCGCAGCACGCGACATAGCTTTGCAGACGATAAATGTAACCGTTTAAGACAGAACTGCGGCCAATGTGACGATCTGGCTTTAAGTCGATTCGATAACAAATGACGAAAACGGACGGATTTCTCAGGTTTTTACTACGTATGAACACTATTCACTTTCTCCCGTGCAACTCGGCTGCTAGTCCTCCTTTCATGCAAAATGTTAAGGTCCTAGCTCATGTCCAATGCACCAACGCCAGTTAAAAAGTCAATAAACCAGAACTAAAACTTGAATTGTACTACTTCCTACTGGCTATTACATCAACTTAGAAGCATCATCTGTGTTCTACTATGGTGCTTTTTGTGTCTCCGCATACCGCAGCACGCGACATAGCTTTGCAGACGATAAGTGTAACCGTTTAAGACAGAACTGCGGCCAATGTGACGATCTGGCTTTAAGTCGATTCGATAATAAAAGACGAAAACGGACGGATTTCTCAGGTTTTTACTACGTATGAACACTATTCACTTTCTCCCGTGCAACTCGGCTGCTAGTCGTCCTTTCTTGCAGAATCTTAAGTTCCTAGCTAATGTCCAAGGCACCAAATCCAGCTAAAAAGTCAATAATCGATAACAAAAACTTGAATTGTACTACATCATACTAGCTAATACATTTACTTAGAAGCTTCATCTTTGTTCTACTATGGTGCTTTTAGTGTCTCTGCATACCTCAGAACGCCTCATAGTTTTGCAGACGATAAGTACAACCGTTTCAGAGAAAGAGCGGCCAATGTGACGATCTGGCTTTAAGTCGATTCGATAAGAAATGACGAAACGGACGGATTTCTCAGGTTTTTACTACATATGAACACCTTTCACATTCTCCCGTGCAACTCGGCTGCTAGTCCTCCTTTCATGCAAAATGTTAAGGTCCTAGCTCATGTCCAAGGCACCAAAGCCAGTTAAAAAGTCAATAATCGAGAACTAAAACTTGAATTGTACTACTTCTTACTGGCTATTACATCAACTTAGAAGCTTCATCTGTGTTCTACTATGGTGCTTTTTGTGTCTCTGCATACCGCAGCACGCGACATAGCTTTGCAGACGATAAGTACAACCCTTTCAGACAGAAGAGCGGCCAATGTGACGATCTGGCTTTAAGTCGATTCGATAACAAATGACGAAAACGGACGGATTTCTCAGGTTTTTACTACAGATGTACACTTTTCACATTCTTCCGTGCTACTCGGCTGCTAGTCCTCCTTTCATGCAAAATGTTACGGTCCTAGCTCATGTCCAATGCACCAAGGGCAGTTAAAAAGTCAATAATCGATAACTAAAACTTGAATTGTACTACTTCTTACTGGCTATTACATTAACTTAGAAGCTTCATCTGTGTTCTACTATGGTTCTTTTAGTGTCTCCACATACCGCAGCACGTGACATAACTTTGCAGACGATAAATGTAACCGTTTCAGAGAGAAGAGCGGCCAATGTGACGATCTGGCTTTAAGTCGATTCGATAACAAATGACGAATACGGAAGGATTTCTCAGGTATCACTACATATGAACACTTTTCACATTATCCCGTGCATCGCGGCTGCTAGTCCTCCTTTCGTGCAAAATCTTAAGTTCCTAGCTCATGTCCAAGGCACCAAAGAAGGGTAAAAAGTCAATAATCGAGAACTAAAACTTGAATTGTACTACTTCTTACTGGCTATTACATCAACTTAGAAGCTTCATCTGTGTTCTACTATGGTGCTATTAGTGTCTCCACATACCGCAGCATGCGACATAGCTTTGCGGACGATAAGTACAACCGTTTCAGAGAGAAGAGCGGCCAATGTGACGATCTGGCTTTAAGTCGATTCGGTAACAAATGACGAAAACCTACGGATTTCTCAAGTTTTTACTACGTATGAACACTTTTGACATTCTCCCATGCAACTCGGCTGCTAGTCCTCATTTCATGCAGAATCATCAGGTCCTAGCTCATGTCCAAGGCACCAAAGAAGGGTAAAAAGTCAATAATCGATACCTAAGGCTTGAATTGTACTAGTACTTACAGGCTATTACATCAACTTAGGAGCTTCATCTGTGTTCTACTATGGTGCTTTTAGTGTCTCTGCATACCGCAGCACGCGACATAGCTTTGCAGACAATAAGTACAACCGTTTCAGAGAGAAGAGCGGCCAATGTGACGATCTGGCTTTAAGTCGATTCGATATCAAATGACAATTACGGACGGATTTCTCAGCTTTATACCACATATGAACACTTTTCACATTCTCCCGTGCAACGCGGCTGCTAGTCATCCTTTCATGCAAAATGTTATGGTCCTAGCTCATGTCCAAGGCACCAGAACCAGCTAAGAAGTCAATAATCGATAACTAAAACTTGAATTGTACTATTTCTTACTGGCTATTACTTCAACTTAGAAGCTCATCTGTGTTCTACTATGGTGCTTTTAGTGTCTCCACATACCGCAGCACGCGACACAGCCATGCAGACGATAAATGTAACCGTTTCAGAGAGAAGAGCGGCCAATGTGACGATCTGGGTTTAAGTCGATTCGATAACAAATGACGAAAATGGACGGATTTCTCAGGTTTTTACTACGTATGGACACCTCATCACACTCTCCCGTGCAACTCGGCTGCTAGTCCTCCTTTCATGCAGAATCTTAAGGTCCTAGCTCATGTCCAAGGCACCAAAGCCAGCAAAAAAGTCAATAATCGATAACTAAAATTTGAATTGTACTACTTCTTACTAGCTATTACATCAACATAGAAGCTTCATCTGTGTTCTACTATGGTGCTTTTAGTGTCTCCGGATACCGCAGCACGCGACATAGCTTTGCAGACGATAAGTACAACCGTTTCAGAGAGAAGAGCGGCCAATGTGACGATCTGGCTATAAGTCGATTCGATAACAAATGACGAAAACGGTCGGATTTCTCAGGCTTTTACTACATATGAACACTTTTCACATTCTCCCGCGCATCGCGGCTGCTAGTCCTCCTTTCATGCAAAATCTTAAGTTCCTAGGTCATGTCCAAGGCACCAAAGAAGGGTAAAAAGTCAATAATCGATACCAAAAACTTGAATTGTAATACTTCTTACTGGCTATTACATCAACTTAGAAGCTTCATCTGTGTTCTACTATTGTGCTTTTAGTGTCTCCACATACCGCAGCACGCGACATAGCTTTGCAGACGATAAGTACAACCGTTTCAGAGAGAAGAGCGGCCAATGTGACGATCTGGCTTTAAGTCTATTCGATAACAAATAACGAATACGGACGGATTTCTCAGCTTTATCCCACATATGAACACTTTTCACATTCTCCCGTGCAACGCGGCTGCTAGTCATCCTTTCATGCGAAATCTTAAGTTCCTAGTTCATATCCAAGGTACCAAAGAATGGTAAAAAGTCAATAATTGATAACAAAAACTTGAATTGTACTACTTCATACTAGCTATTACATCAACTTAGAAGCTTCATCTGTGTTCTACTATGGTGCTTTTAGTGTCTCTGCATACCGCAGAACGCGACATAGCTTTGCATACGATAAGTACAACCGTTTCAGAGAGAAGAGCGGCCAATGTGACGATCTGGCTTTAAGTTGATTCGATAACAAATGACGAATACGGACTTATTCCTCAGCTTTATACCACATATGAACACTTTTCACATTCTCCCGTGCACCGCGGCTGCTAGTCATCCTTTCATGCAAAATCTTAAGTTCCTAGCTCATGTCCAAGGTACCAAAGAAGGGTAAAAAGTCAATAATCGATAGCAAAAACTTGAATTTTACTACTTCATACTAGCTATTACATCAACTTAGAAGCTTCATCTGTGTTCTACTATGGTGCTTTTAGTGTCTCTGCATACCGCAGCACGCGACATAGCTTTGCAGACGATAAATGTAACCGTTTCAGACAGAACTGCGGCTAATGTGACGATCTGGCTTTAAGTCGATTCGATAACAAATGACGAAAACGGACGGATTTCTCAGGTTTTTACTACATATGAACACTTTTCACATTCTCCCGTGCAACGCGGCTGCTAGTCCTCTTTTCATGCAGAATCTTAAAGTCCTAGCTCATGTCCAAGGCACCAAAGCCAGCTAAAAAGTCAATAATCAATACCTAAAACTTGACTTGTACTACTTCTTACTGGCTATTACATCAACTTAGAAGCTCCATCTGTCTTCAACTATGGTGATTTCAGTGTCTCCGCATACCGCAGCACACGACATAGCTTTGCAGACGATAAGTACAACCGTTTCAGAGAGAAGAGCAAAAAATCTTACGATCTGGCTTTAAGTCGATTCGATAACAGATGACGAAAACGGACGGATTTCTCAGGTTTTCACTACATATGAACACTTTCCACATACCAACGTGCAACTCGGCTGCTAGTCCTCCCTTCAAACAGAATCTTAAGGTCCTAGATCATGTCCAAGGCACCAAAGCCAGCTAAAATATCAATAATCGATACCTAAAACTCGAATTTTACTACTTCTTCCTTGCTATTACATTTACTTAGAAGCTTCATCTGTGTTCCACTATGGTGCTTTTAGTGTCTCTGTGTACCGCAGCACGCGACATAGCTTTGCAGACGATAAGTACAACCGTTTCAGAGAGAAGAGCGGCCAATGTGACGATCTGGCTTTAAGTCGATTCGATGACAAATAACGAATACGGACGGATTTCTCAGCTTTATCCCACATATGAACACTTTTCACATTCTCCCGTGCAACGCGGCTGCTAGTCATCCTTTCATGCAAAATCTTAAGTTCCTAGTTCATATCCAAGGTACCAAAGAATGGTAAAAAGTCAATAATTGATAACAAAAACTTGAATTGTACTACTTCTTACTGGCTATTACATCAACTTAGAAGCTTCATCTGTGTTCTACTATGGTGCTTTTAGTGTCTCCGCATACCGCAGCACGCGACATAGCTTTGCAGACGATAAGTACAACCGTTTCAGAGAGAAGAGCGGCCAATGTGACGATCTAGCTTTAAGTCGATTCGATAAGAAATGACGAAAACGGACGGATTTCTCAGGTTTTTACTACATATGAACACTTTTCACATTCTCCCGTGCAACTCGGCTGCTAGTCCTCCTCTCATGCAAAATGTTAAGTTCCTAGCTCATGTCCAAGGCACCAATGCCAGTTAAAAAGTCAATAATCGATAACTAAAACATGAATTGTACTACTTCTTACTGGCTATTACATCAAGTTAGAAGCTTCATCTGCGTTCTACTGTGGTGCTTTTTGTGTCTCCGCATACCGCAGCACGCGACATAGCTTTGCAGACGATAAGTACAACCGTTTCAGAGAGAAGAGCGGCCAATGTGACGATCTGGCTTTAAGTCGATTCGATAAGAAATGACGAAAACGGACGGATTTCTCAGGTTTTTAATACATATGAACACTTTTCACATTCTCCCGTGCAACTCGGCTGCTAGTCCTCCTTTCATGCAAAATCTTAAGTTCCTAGCTCATTTCCAAGGCACCAAAGCCAGCTAAAAAGTCAATAATCGATACCTAAAACTTGAATTGTACTACTTCTTACTGTCTATTACATCAACTTAGAAGCTTAATATGTGTTCTACTATGGTGCTTTTAGTGTCTCCACATACCGAAGCCCGCGACATAGCTTTGGAGACGATAAGTACAACCATTTCAGAGGGAAGAGCGGCAATGTGACGATCTAGCTTTAAGTCGATTCGATAACAAATGACGAAAACGGACGGATTTCTCAGGTTTTTACTATGTATGAATAGGTTTCACATTGTCCCGAACAACGCGGCTGCTGGTCCTCCTTTTATGCAAAATCTTAAGGTACTAGCTCATGTCCAAGTCACCAAAGCCGGCTATAAAGGCAATAATTGATAACAGAAACTTGATTGGTACTGCTTCTTACTGGCTATTACATCAACTTGGAAGCTTCGTCTGTGTTCTACTATGGTGCTTTTAGTGTCTCCGCATACCGCAGAACGCGACATAGCTTTGCAGACGATATACGTCACCGTTTAAGAGTGATTAGCGGCCAATGAGACGATCTGACATTAAGTCGAATGGATAACAAATGACGAAAACGGACTGATTTCTCATGTTATAACTACATATGGACACTATTCACATTTTACCGTGCAACGCAGCTGCTAGTCCGCCTTTCACGCAAAATTTTAAGGTCCTAGCTCATGTCCAAGGCAACAAAGCCGGCTAAAAAGTCAATAATCGATAACTAAAACGTGAAATGTATTAATTCTTACTGGCTATTACATCAACTTAGAAGCTTCATCTGTGTTCTACTATGGTGCTTTTAGTGTCTCTGCATACCGCAGTACGCGACATAGCTTTGCAGACGATAAGTACAACCGTTTCAGAGAGAAGAGCGGCCAATGTGACGATCTGGCTTTAAGTTGATTCGATAACAAATGACGAATACGGACTTATTCCTCAGCTTTATACCACATATGAACACTTTTCACATTCTCCCGTGCAACGCGGCTGCTAGTCATCCTTTCATGCAAAATCTTAAGTTCCTAGCTCATGTCCAAGGTACCAAAGAAGGGTAAAAAGTCAATAATCGATAACAAAAACTTGAATTGTACTACTTCATACTAGCTATTACATCAACTTAGAAGCTTCATCTGTGTTCTACTATGGTGCTTTTAGTGTCTCTGCATACCGCAGCACGCGACATAGCTTTGCAGACGATAAGTACAACCGTTTCAGACAGAACTGCGGCTAATGTGACGATCTGGCTTTAAGTCGATTCGATAACAAATGACGAAAACGGACGGATTTCTCAGGTTTTTACTACAGATGAACACTTTTCACATTCTCCCGTGCTACTCGGCTGCTAGTCCTCCTTTCATGCAAAATGTTACGGTCCTAGCTCATGTCCAAGGCACCAAAGGCAGTTAAAAAGTCAATAATCGATACCTAAAACATGAATTGTACTACTTCTTACTGGCTATTACATCAACTTAGAAGCTTCATCTGTGTTCTACTATGGTGCTTTTAGTGTCTCCGCATACCGCAGCACGCGACATAGCTTTGCAGACGATAAGTACAACCGTTTCAGAGAGAAGAGCGGCCAATGTGACGATCTAGCTTTAAGTCGATTCGATAAGAAATGACGAAAACGGACGGATTTCTCAGGTTTTTACTACATATGAACACTTTTCACATTCTCCCGTGCAACTCGGCTGCTAGTCCTCCTTTCATGCAAAATGTTAAGTTCCTAGCTCATGTCCAAGGCACCAATGCCAGTTAAAAAGTCAATAATCGATAACTAAAACATGAATTGTACTACTTCTTACTGGCTATTACATCAAGTTAGAAGCTTCATCTGTGTTCTACTGTGGTGCTTTTTGTGTCTCCGCATACCGCAGCACGCGACATAGCTTTGCAGACGATAAGTACAACCGTTTCAGAGAGAAGAGCGGCCAATGTGACGATCTGGCTTTAAGTCGATTCGATAACAAATGACGAAAACGGACGGATTTCTCAGATTTTTACTACATATGAACACTTTTCAGATTATCCCACGCAACGCGGCTTAGTCCTCCTTTCATGCCAAATCTTAAGTTCCTAGCTCATTTCCAAGGCACCCAAGCCAGCTAAAAAGTCAATAATCGATACCTAAAACTTGAATTGTACTACTTCTTACTGGCTATTACATCAACTTAGAAGCTTAATATGTGTTCTACTATGGTGCTTTTAGTGTCTCCACATACCGAAGCCCGCGACATAGCTTTGGAGACGATAAGTACAACCATTTCAGAGGGAAGAGCGGCAATGTGACGATCTGGATTTAAGTCGATTCGATAACAAATGACGAAAACGGACGGATTTCTCAGGTTTTTACTACGTATGAATACGTTTCACATTGTCCCGAACAACGCGGCTGCTGGTCCTCCTTTTATGCAAAATCTTAAGGTACTAGCTCATGTCCAAGTCACCAAAGCCGGCTATAAAGGCAATAATTGATAACAGAAACTTGATTGGTACTGCTTCTTACTGGCTATTACATCAACTTGGAAGCTTCGTCTGTGTTCTACTATGGTGCTTTTAGTGTCTCCGCATACCGCAGAACGCGACATAGCTTTGCAGACGATATACGTCACCGTTTAAGAGTGATTAGCGGTCAATGAGACGATCTGACATTAAGTCGATTGGATAACAAATGACGAAAACGGACTGATTTCTCATGTTATAACTACATATGGACACTATTCACATTTTACCGTGCAACGCAGCTGCTAGTCCGCATTTCACGCAAAATTTTAAGGTCCTAGCTCATGTCCAAGGCAACAAAGCCGGCTAAAAAGTCAATAATCGATAACTAAAACGTGAATTGTACTAATTCTTACTGGCTATTACATCAACTTAGAAGTTTCTTCTGTGTTCTACTATGGTGCTTTTAGTGTCTCCGCATACCGCAGCACGCGACATAGCTTTGCAGAAGATAAATGTAACCGTCTCAGAGAGAAGAGCGGCCAATGTAACAACCTTGCTTTAAGTCAATCCGATAACAAATGACGAAAACAGACGGATTTCTCAGGTTTTTGCTACATATGAACACTTTACACATTCTCCCGTGCAACGCGGCTGCTAGTCTTCCTTTCATGCAAAATATTAAGTTCCTAGCTCATGTCCAAGGCACCAAAGAAGGGTAAAAGGTCAATAATCGATAACTAAAACTTGAATTCTACTGTTTCTTGCTGGCTATTACATCAACGTAGAAGTTCCTTTTGTGTCCTACTATGTTGCTTTTAGTGTCTCCTAATACCGCAGCACGCGACATAGCTTTGCAGACGATAAATGTAACCGTTTCAGAGAGAATAGCGGCCAATGTAACCTCCTTGCTTTAATTCGATTCGATAACACATGACGAAAACGGACGGATTTCTCAGGTTTTTACTACATATGAATACGTTTCACATTCTGCCGAGCAACGCGGCTTCTAGTTCTCCATTTATGCAAAATTTTAATTCCTAGCTCATGTCCAAGGCACCAAAGCCAGCTCAAAAGGCAATAATCGATAGTTGAAACGTGAATTGTACTACTTGTTACTGGGTATTACATACAATTAGAAGCTTCATCTGTGTTCTACTATGGTGCTTTTAGTGTCTCCGCATACCGCAGCACGCGCCATAGCTATGCAGACGATAAATGTAACCGTTTCAGAGAGAAGAGCGGCCAACGTGACGATCTGGGTTTAAGTCCATTCGATAACAAATGACGAAAACGGGTGGATTTCTCAGGTTTTTACTACATATGAACACTTTTCACATTTTTCCGTGCAACGCGTTTGCTAGTCCTCCTTTCATGCAAAATCATAAGGTCCTAGCTCATGTGCAAGGCACCAAAGAAGGCTAAAAATTCAATAATCGATAACTGAAACTTGATTTGTACTGCTTCTTACTGGTTATTACATCAGCTTGGAAGCTTCATCTGTGTTCTACTGTGGTGCTTTTTGTGTCTCCGCATACCGCAGCACGCGACATAGCTTTGCAGACGATAAGTACAACCGTTTCAGAGAGAAGAGCGGCCTATATGACGATCTGGCTTAAAGTGGATTTGATAACAAATGACGAAAACGGGCGAAGTTCTCACTTTATAACTACATATGGACACTTTTCACATTTTCCCGTTCAACGCAGCTGCTAGTCCTCATTTCATGCAAAATCTTAAGGTCCTAGCTCATGTACCAAGGCACCAAAGCCGGCTATAAAGGCAATAATTGATAACAGAAACTTGATTGGTACTGCTTCTTACTGGCTATTACATCAACTTGGAAGCTTCTTCTATGTTCTACTATGGTGCTTTTAGTGTCTCCGCATACCGCAGAACGCGACATAGCTTTGCAGACGATATACGTCACCGTTTAAGAGTGATGAGCGGCTAATGAGACGATCTGACATTGGATAACAAATGACGAAAACCGACTGATTTCGCATGTTTTTGCTACATATGAACACTTTTCACATTCTCCCGTGCAACGCGGCTGCTAGTCTTCCTTTCAAGCAAAATCTTAAGGTCCTAGCTCATGTCCAAGGCACCAAAGTAGGGTAAAAGTTCAATAATCGATAACAAAACTTGAAGTGTACTGTTTCTTAATGGTTATTATATCAACTTAGATGCTTCTTCTGTGTTCCACTATGGTGCTTTTAGTGTCTCCGCATATGGCAGAACGCGACATAGCTTTGCAGAAGATAAATGTAACCGTTTCAGAGAGAAGAGCGGCCAATGTAACAACCTTGCTTTAAGTCGAATCGGTAACAAAGAAAGAAAACGGACGGATTTCTCAGGTTTTTGCTATATATGAACACTTTTCACATTCTCCCGTGCTACGCGGCTGATAGTCTTCCTTTCAAGCAAAATCTAAAGGACCTAGCTCATGTCCAAGGCACCAAAGTAGGGTAAAAGTTAAATAATCGATAACAAAACTTGAATTGTACTGTTTCTTACTGGCTATTACATCAACTTAGAAGCTTCTTCTATGTTCTACTATGGTGCTTTTAGTGTCTCCGCATACCGCAGCACGCGACATAGCTTTGCAGACGTTATTTGTCACCGTTTAAGAGTGATGAGCGGCCAATGAGACGGTCTGACATTAAGTCGATTGGATAACAAATGACGAAAACGGAATGATTTCTCATGTTTTTGCTACATATGAACATTCGTTACATTATCCCGTGCAACGCGGCTGCTAGTCTTCCTTTCAAGCAAAATCTTAAGGTCCTAGGTCATGTCCAAGGCACCAAAGTAGGGTAAAAGTTCAATAATCGATAACAAAACTTGAAGTGTACTGTTTCTTAATGGCTATTATATCAACTTAGATGCTTCTTCTGTGTTCCACTATGGTGCTTTTAGTGTCTCCGCATATGGCAGAACGCGACATAGCTTTGCAGAAGATAAATGTAACCGTTTCAGAGAGAAGAGCGGCCAATGTAACAACCTTGCTTTAAGTCGAATCGATAACAAATAAAGAAAACGGACGGATTTCTCAGGTTTTTGCTATATATGAACACTTTTCACATTCTCCTGTGCAACGCGGCTGCTAGTCTTCCTTTCATGCAAAATCTTAAGGTCCTAGCTCATGTCCAAGGCACCAAAGAAGGGTAAAAGGTCAAAAATCGATAACTAAAACTTGAATTGTACTGTTTCTTACTGGCTATTACATCAACTTAGAAGTTTCTTCTGTGTCCTACTATGTTGCTTTTAGTGTCTCCACATACCGCAGCACGCGACATAGCTTTGCAGACGATAAATGTAACCGTTTCAGAGAGAAGCGCGACCAAAGTGATGATCTGGCTTAAAGTCGATTTGATAACAAATGACGAAAACTAACGAATTTCTCATGTTTTATTTACATATGAACACTTTTCACATTTTCTCGTGCAACGCAGCTGCTAGTTCTCCTTTCATGCAAAATCTTAAGGTTCTAGCTCATGTCCCAGGTACCAAAGCCGGCTAAAAAGTCAATAAGAATCACTCAAACTTGATTTGTACTGCTTCTTACTGGCTATTACATCAACTTGGAAGCTTCGTCTGTGTTCTACTATGGTGGTTTTAGTGTCTCCGCATACCGCAGAACGCGACATTGCTTTGCAGACGATATATGTCACCGTTTAAGAGTGATGAGCGGCCAATGAGACGATCTGACATTAAGTCGATTCGATAACAAATGACGAAAACGGACTGATTTCTCATGTTATAACCACATATGGACACTATTCACATTTTACCGTGCAACGCAGCTGCTAGTCCGCCTTTCACGCAAAATTTTAAGGTCCTAGCTCATGTCCAAGACAACAAAGCCGGCTAAAAAGTCAATAATCGATAACTAAACCGTGAATTGTACTAATTCTTACTGGCTATTACATCAACTTAGAAGTTTCTTCTGTGTTCTACTATGGTGCTTTTAGTGTCTCCGCATACCGCAGCACGCGACATAGCTTTGCAGAAGATAAATGTAACCGTCTCAGAGAGAAGAGCGGCCAATGTAACAACCTTGCTTTAAGTCGAAACGATAACAGATAAAGAAAACGGACGGATATCTCAGGTTTTTGCTATATATGAACACTTTTCACATTCTCCCGTGCAACGCGGCTGCTAGTCTTCCTTTCATGCAAAATCTTAAGGTCCTAGCTCATGACCAAGGCACCAAAGAAGGGTAAAAGGTCAAAAATCGATAACTAAAACTTGAATTCTACTGTTTCTTACTGGCTATTACATCAACTTAGAAGTTCCTTCTGTGTCCTACTATGTTGCTTTTAGTGTCTCCGCATACCGCAGCACGCGCCATTGCTTTGCAGACGATAAATGTAACCGTTTCAGAGAGAAGAGCGGCCAACGTGACGATCTGGGTTTAAGTCCATTCGATAACAAATGACGAAAGCGGACGGATTTCTCAGGTTTCTACTACATATGAACACTTTTCGCATCCTCCGTGCAACGCGGCTGCTACACCTTCCATAATGCAAAATCGTAAAGTCCCAGCAAATGTCCAAGGCACCAAAGCCGGCTAAAAAGTCAATAATCGATAACAAAACTTGAATTGTACTACTTCTTACTGGCTATTAAATCAACTTAGACGCTTCTTTTGTGTTCTACAATGGTGCTGTTAGTGTCTCCGCATACCGCACCCAGCGACAGTGCTTTGCAGACGCTGAATGTAACCGTTTCAGAGAGAAGAGCGGCCTATATGACGATCTGGCTTAAAGTGGATTTGATAACAAATGACGAAAACGGGCGAATTTCTCACTTTATAACTACATATGGACACTTTTCACATTTTCCCGTTCAACGCAGCTGCTAGTCCTCATTTCATGCAAAATCTTAAGGTCCTAGCTCATGTCCAAGGCACCAAAGAAGGCTAAAAATTCAATAATCGATAACTGAAACTTGAGTTGTATTGCTTCTTACTGGCTATTACATCAACTTGGAAGCTTCGTCTGTGTTCTACTATGGTGCTTTTAGTGTCTCAGCATACCGCAGCACTCCACATAGCTTTGCAGAAGATAAATGTAACCGTTTCAGAGAGAGGAGCGGCCAAAGTAACAACCTTGCTTTAAGTCGATTCGTTAACAAATGACCAAAACGGACGGATTTCTCAGGTTTTTACTACATATGAACACTTTTCACATTCTCCCGTGCAACGCGGCTGCTAGTCTTGCTTTCATGCAAAATCTTAAGTTCCTAGCTCATGTCCAAGGCACCAAAGCCGGCTCAAAAGGCAATAATCGATAGTTAAAACGTGTATTGTACTACTTCTTACTGTCTTTTACATCAACCTAGAAGCTTCTTCTGTGTTCTACTACGGTGCTTTTAGTGTCTCCGCTTACTGCAGCACGCGTCCTAGTTTTGCAGACGACAAATGTATCGTTTCAGAGAGAAGAGCGGCCGATGTGACGATGTGGCTTTAAGTCGATTCGATAACAAATAACGAAAGCGGACGGATTTCTCAGGTTGTTACTACATATGATTATTTTTCCCATTCTGCCGAGCAACGCGGCTGCTAGTCCTCCTTTAATGAAAATCTTAAGGTCCTAGATCATGTATAAGGCAGGAAAGCCGGCTAAAATGTGAATAATCAATACCTAAAACTTCAATTGTACTTTATCTTACTGGGTATTACATCAACTTAGAAGCTTCTTCTGTGTTCTACAATGGTGCTTTTAGTGTCTCCGCATACCGCACCCAGCGACATAGCTTTGCAGACGATAAATGTAACCGTTTCAGAGGGTAGAGCGCCCAATGTGACGATCTGGCTTTAAGTCGATTCGATAACAAATGACGAAAACAAAGGGATTTCTCAGGTTTTTACTATATATGAACATTTTTCACATTCTCCCGTGCAATGCGGCTCTTACACTTCCCTACATGCAATATCGTAAAGTCCTAGCTCATTTGCAAGGCACCAAAGAAAAGTAAATGGTCAATAATCGATAACTAAAACTTGAATTTTACTGTTTCTTACTGGCTCTTACATCAACTTAGAAGCTTCTTCTGTATTCTACTATGGCGCTTTTAGTGTTTTCGCATACCACAGCACGCGACATAGATTTGCCGACGGTAAATATAACCGTTTCAGAGAGAAGAGCGGCCAATGTACAAATTAACAAATTACGAAAACGGACGGATTTCTCAGGTTTTTACTACATATGAACACTTTTCACATTCTCCCGTGCAACTCGGCTGCTAGTCCTCCTTTCACGCAAAATCTTATGGTTCCACCTCATATCCAAGGAACTAAAGCCGGCTAAAAATCATTAATCGATAACCAATACTTGAATTGCACTGCTTCTTACTGGCTATTACTTCAACTTAGAAGCTTCTTCTGTGTTCTATTATGTTTGCTTTTAGCGTCACTGCATACCGCAATACGTGACATAGCTTTGCAGACGATAAATGTAACCGTTACAGAGAGAAGAGCGGCCAATGTAACGATGTGGATTTAATTCGATTCGATAACAATTGACGAAAATGGACGTATTTCTCAGGTTTTTAAAACATATGAACACTTTTTACATTTACCCGTGCAACGCGGCTAATACTCCTCCTTTCATGTAAAATCTTAAGGTCCCAGCTCATGTACAAGGCTCCAAAGCCGGCTAAAAAGTGAATAATCGATACCTAAAACTTGAATTGTACTACTTCTTACTGGCTATTACAACAACTCAGAAGCTTCTTCTGTGTTCAACTATGGTGCTTGTAGTGTCTCCGCATACCGCAGCACGCGACATAGCTTTGCAGACGATAAAAGTAACTGTTTCAGAGAGAAGAACGGCCAATGTGACGATCTGGCTTTAAGTCGATTCGATAACATATGACGAAAACGGAGGGATTTCATAGGTTTTACTATATATGAACATTTTTCACATTCTCCCGTGCAAAGCGGCTGCTACACTTCCCATCATGCAAAATCGTAAAGTCCTAGCTCACTTCCAAGGCACCAAAGAAAAGTAAAAGTCAACAATCGATAACTAAAATTTGAATTTTAGTGTTTCTTACTGGCTGTTACATCAAATTAGAAGATTCATCTGTGTTCTACTATGGTGCTTTTAGTGTCTCCGCATACCGCAGCACGCGACATAGCTTTGCAGACGCTAAATGTAACCGTTTCAGAGAGAAGAGCGGCGAATGTACGTCCTGGCTTTAAGTCGATTCGATAACAAATGACGAAAACGGCCGAAATTCTCAGGTTTTTACGACATATGAACACTTTTCACATTTTCCCGTGCAACGCGGCTGCTAGTCCTCCTTTCATGCAAAATCGTAAGGTCCTAGCTCATGCCCAAAGCATCTAAATTGGCTAAAAAGTCAATAATCGATACCTAAAACGTGAATTTTACTACTTTTTACTCGGTATTACATCAACTTAGAAGCTACTTCTGTGTTCTACTATGGTGATTTTAGTGACTCCGCATACCGCAGCACGCGACATAGCTTTGCAGACGATAAGTACAACCGTTTCAGAGAGAAGAGCGGCCAATGTGACGATCATGCTTTAAGTCGATTCGACAACAATTGAGGAAAACACACGGATATCTCAGGTTTTCACTACATATGAACACAATTCACATTCTCCCGTGCTACTCGGCTGCTAGTCCTCCTTTCATATAGAATCTTAAGGTCCTAGCTCATGTCCAAGGTACCAAAGCCAGCTAAAAAGTCATTAATCGATACCTGATACTTGAATTGTATTACTTCTTACTGGCTATTACATCAACTTAGAAGCCTCATCTGTGTTCTACTATGGTGATTTTAGTGTCTCCGCATACCGCAGCACGCGACATAGCTTTGCAGACGATAAGTACAACCGTTTCAGAGAGAAGAGCGGCCAATGTGACGATCATGCTTTAAGTCGATTCGACAACAATTGAGGAAAACACACGGATTTCTCAGGTTTTCACTACATATGAACATTTTTCACATTTTCCCGTGCAACGCGGCTGCTAGTCCTCCTTTCACGCAAAATCTTAAGGTCCTAGCTCATGCCCAAGTCACCAAAGCCGGCTACAAAGTCAATAATCGATAGCTAAAACGTGAATTGTACTACTTCTTACTGGGTATTACATAAACTTAGAAGTATTTTCAGTGTTCTACTATGGTGCTTTTAGTGTCTCCGCATACCGCAGCACGCGACATAGATTTGCAGACGGTAAAATTAACCGTTTCAGAGAGAAGAGCCTCCAATGTGACTATCTGGCTTTAAGTCGATTCGATAACAAATGACGAAAACGGAGGGATTTCTCATGTTTTTAGTATATATGAACATTTTTCACATTCTCCCGTGCGAAGCATCTTTTACACTTCCCTACATGCAAAATCGTAAAGCCCTACCTCAGTTCCAAAGCACCAAAGAAAAGTAAATGGTCAATAATCGATAACTAAAACTTGAATTTTACTGTTTCTAACTGGCTCTTACATCAAGTTAGAAGCTTCTTCTGTGTTCTCTATGGTGATTTTAGTGTCTCCGCATACCGCAGCACGCGACGTAGCTTTGCAGACCTTAAATATAACCGTTTCAGAGAGAAGAGCGGCCAAAGTACGTCCTGGCTTTAAGTCGATTCGATAACAAATTACGAAAGCGGACGGATTTCTCAGGTTTTTACTACATATGAACACTTTTCACATTCTCCAGTGCAACGCGGCTAATAGTCCTCCTTTCATGCAAAATCTTAATGTCCTAGCTGCTGTACAAGGCACCAAAGCCGGGTGAAAAGTGAATATTCGATAACGAATACTTGAATTGCACAATTTCTTACTGGATATGACATCAACTTAGAAGCTTCATCTGTGTTCTAGTATATTGCTTTTAGTGTCTCCGCATTACGTAGCTCGCGACCTATCTTTAGAGACGATAAATATAACGGTTTCAGAGGGAAGAGAGGCCAATGTAACGATCTGGCATTAAGTCGATTCGATAACAATTGAAGAAAACATACGGATTTCTGAGGTTTTCACTACATATGAACCCTTTTCACATTCTCCCGTGCAACGCGGCTGCTAGTCCTCCTTTCATGCAGAATCTTAACGTTCCACCTCATGTCCAAGGAACCAAAGCCGGCCAAAAATCAATAATTGATAACCAATACTTGAATTGTACTGCTTCTTACTGGCTATTACTTCAACTTAGAAGCTTCTTCTGTGTTCTATTATGTTTGCTTTTAGCCTCACCGCATAAAGCAATACGTGACATAGCTTTGCAGACGATAAATGTAACCGTTTCAGAGAGAAAAGCGTTAAATGTGACGATGTGTCTTTAAGTCGATTCGATAACAAATGAGGAACACGGACGGATTTATCAGGTGTTTACTACATATGAACACTTTTCACATTCTCCCGTGCAACGCGGCTGCTAGTCCTCCTTCGAGCAAAATCTTAAGGACCTAGCTCATGTCCAAGGAACCAAAGCCGGTTAAAAAGTCAATAATCGAGAACTAAAACTTGAATTGTACTACTTCTTACTGGCTATTACATCAACTTAGAAGCTTCATCCTTGTTCTACTATGGTGCTTTTAGTGTCTCCGCATACCGCACCCAGCGACATAGCTTTGCAGACGGTAAATGCAACCTTTTCATAAAAAAGAGCGGCCAATGTGACGATCTGGCTTTAAGTCGATTCGATAACAAATGACGAACACGGACGGATTTCAGAGGTTTTTACTACATATGAACACTTTTCACATTGTCCCGTGCAATGCGGCTGCTAGTCGTCCTTTCATTTAAAATCTCAAGGTCCTAGCTCATGCCCAAGGCACCTTAGCCGGCTAAAAAGTCAATAATCGAAAACTAAAACTTGAATTGTACTACTTCTTACTACATATTACATCAACTTAGAAGCTACTTCTGTGTTCTACTATGGTGATTGTAGTGTCTCCGCATACCGTAGCTCGCGACATATCATTGGAGACGATAAATTTAACTGTTTCATAGGGAAGAGTGGGCAATGTAACGATGTGGCTTTAATTCGATTCGATAACAATTGACGAAAAAGGACGGATTTCTCAGGTTTTTACTACATATGAACCCTTTTCACATTCTCCCGTGCAACGCGGATGCTAGTCCTCCTTTCATGCAAAATCTTAAGGTTCCACCTCATGTCCAAGGCACCAAAGCCGGCTAAAAAGTCAATAATCGATACCTAATACTTGAATTGTACTACTTCTTACTGGGTATTACACCAACTTAGAAGCTACTTCTCTGTTCTACTACGGTGATTTTAGTGACTCCGCATACCGCATCCAGCGACATAGCTTAGCAGCCGATAAATGTAACCCTTTCAGAGGGAATAGCGGCCAATGTGACGATCTGGCTTTAAGTCGATTGGATAACAAATGACGAAAACGGACGGATTTATCAGGTTTTTACTACATATGAACATTTTTCACATTCTCCCGTGCAACGCTGATGCTAGTCCTCCTTTCATGCAAAATCGTAGAGTCGTAGCTCATGTCCAAGGCACCAAAGCCGGCTAAAAAGTCAACACTCGATAACTAAAACTTGATTTGTAGTACTTCTTATTGTTTATTACATCAACTTAGAAGGTTCATCTGTGTTCTACTATGGTGCTTTTAGTGTCTCTTCATACCGAAGCACGCGACATAGCTTCGCAGACGATAAACGTAACCGTTTCAGAGAGAAGAGCGGCCAATGTGTCGATCTGGATTTAAGTCGATTCGTTAACAAATGACGAAAACGGACGGATTTCTCAGGTTTTTACTACATATGAACACTTTTCACAATCGCCCGTGCAACGCGGCTGCTAGTCCTCCTTTCATGCAAAATGGTATAGACGTAGCCCATATCCAAGGCACCAAAGCCGGCAAAAAAGTCAGTAATCGATAACTAAAACTTGCATTGTATAACTTCTTACTGGCTATTACATCAACTTAGAAGCTTCATCTGTGTTCTACTATGGTGCTTTTAGTGTCGCCGCATACCCCAGGACGCAACATAGCTTTCAAGAAGACAAATGTATCCGTTTCAGAGAGAAGAGCGGCCAATGTGTCGATCTGGATTTAAGTCGATTCGTTAACAAATGACGAAAACGGACGGATTTCTCAGGTTTTTACTACATATAAACTCTTTTCACATCCTCCCGTGCAACACAGTTGCTAGTCCTAATCTCATGCAAAAACGTAAGGTCCTACCTCATGTCCAAGGCACCAAAGCCGGCTAAAAAGTCAATAATTAATAACTAAAACCTGAATTGTACTACTTCTTACTGGCTATTACATTAACTTAGAAGCTTCGTCTGTGTTCTACTATGGTGCATTTAGTGTCTCCGCATACCGCAACACGAGACATATCTTTGCAGACGATAAATGTAACTGTTTCAGAGAGAAGACCGGCCAATGTGACGATCTGGATTTAAGTCGATTCGATAACAAATGACGATAACGGACGGATTTCTCAGGTTTTTACTACATATGAACACTTTTCACATTGTCCCTTGCAACGTGGCTGCTAGTCTTCCTTTCATGCAAAATCCTAAGGTCCTAACTCATGTCCAAGGCACCAAAGCCGGCTAAAAAGTCAATAATCAATAACTAAGACTTGAATTGTACTACTTCTTACTGGCTATTACATCAACTTAGAAGCTTCTTCTGTGTTCTACTATTGTGCTTTCAGTATCTCCGCATACCGCAGCACGCGACATAGCTTTGCAGACGATATATGTAAGCGTTTCCGAGAGAAAAGCGGCCAATGTGACGATCTGGATTTAAGTCGATTCGATAACAAATGACGAAAACGGACGGATTTCTCAGGTTTTTTCTACATATGACACTTTTCACATTCGCCCGTGCAGCGCGGCTGCTAGTCCTCCTTTCATGCAAAATCTTAAAGTCCTAGCTCATGTCCAGTGCACCAAAGCCGGCTAAAAAGTCAATAATCGATAAATGAACTTGAATTGTACTACTTCTTACTGGCATTACATCAACTTAAAAGATTCATCTGTGCTCTACTATGGTGCTTTTAGTGTCTCCGTATACCGCAGCACGCGACATAGCTTTGCAGACGATAAATGTAACCGTTTATGAGAGAAGAGCGGCTAATATGACGATATGGCTTTAATTCGATACGATTACAAATGACGAAAACGGACAAATTTTTCAGGTTTTTGCTACACATGAACACTTTTCAGATTCTCCCCTGCAACGCGGCCACTAGACTTCCCATCATGCAAAATCTTAATTTCCTAGCTCATGTCGAAGCACCAATGGATGGTAAAAGTCAATAATCGATAACAAAAATTGAATAGTACTACTTCTTACTGGCTATTACATCAACTTAGAAGGTTCGTCTGTGTTTTACTCTGATGCTTTTAGTGTCTCCGGATAACGTAGCACGCAACATAGCATTGCAGACGATAAATGTAATCCTTTCAGAGAGAAGAGCGGCCAATGTGTCGATCTGAATTTAAGTCGAATCTATAACAAATGACGAAAACGGACGGATTTCTCAGATTCTTACCACATATGAATGCTTATCGTATTCTCCCGTGCAACGCAGTTGCTAGTCCTCCTTTCATGCAAAATCCTAAGTTCCTAGCAAATGTCCAAGGCTCCAAAGCGTGCTAAAAAGTCAATAACCGATAATTGAAACATGAATTGTACTACTGCTTACTGGCTATTACATTACATAGAAGCTTCATCTGTGTACTAGTATGATGGTTTTAGTGTCTCCACATACCGCAGCACGCAACATAGCTTTGCAGACGATAAATGTAATCGTTCCAGAGAGAAGAGCGGCAAATGTGTCGATCTTAATTTAAGTCGATTCGATAACAAATGACGAAAACGAACGAATTTCTCAGGTTTTTACTACGTATGAACACTTTTCACATTCTCCCGTGCAACTCGGCTGCTAGTCCTCCTTTCATGCAAAATCGTATAGTCATACCTCATGTGAAAGGCACCAAAGCCGGCTAAAAAGTCAATAATCGATAACTAAATCTATAATTATACTACTGCTTACTGGCTATTATATCAACTTAGAAGCTTTATCTGTGTTCTACTATGGTGCTTTTAGTGTCTCCGCATACCGCAGCAGTCGACAGAGCTTTGCCGACGATAAATGTAACCGTTTCAGAGAGAAGAGCGGTGAATATGACGATCTGGATGTAAGTCGATTCGATAACAAATGACGAAAACGGACGGATTTCTCAGGTTTTTACTACATAAGAACACTTTTCACACTCGCCCGTACAACGCGGTTGCTAGTCCTCCTTTCATGCAAAATCGTAAAGTCTTAGCTCATGTCCAAGACACCAACGCTGGATAAAAACTCAATAATCGATAACTAAAACTTGAAATGTACTACTTCGTACTGGGTATTACATAAAAATTTGAAGCTTCACCTGTGTTCTACTATGGTGCTTTTAGTGTCTCCGGATACCACAGCATGCGACATAGCTTTGCAGACTATAAATGTAACCGTTTCCGAGAGAAGAGCGGCCAATGTGGCGATCTGGATTTAAGTCGATTCGATAACAAATGACGAAAACGAACGGATTTATCAGGTTTTTACCATATATGAACACTTTTCTCTTTCTCCCGTGCTACGGGGCTGATAGACTTCCGTTCATGTAAAATCTTAAGGTCCTACCTCAAGTGCAATGCTCCAAAGAAGGGTAAAAAGGCAGTAATCGATAACTAAAACTTGAATTGTACTACTTCTTACTGGCTATTACATCAACTTAGTGGCTTCATCTGTGCTCTACTATGCTGCTTTTAGTGTCTCCGCATACCGCAGCACGCGACATAGCTTTGCAGACGACAAAACGTAACCGTTTCAGAGAGAAGAGCGGCCAATGTGTCGATCTGGAATTAAGTCGATACGACTTTTTCAGGTTTTTATTACATATGAACACTTTTTCACATTCTCCCATGCAACGTGACTGCTAATCTTACTTTCATGCAAAATCTTAAGGTCCTAGCTCATGTCCAAGGCACCAAAGCCGGCTAAAAAGTCAATAATCAATAACTAAAATTTGAATTGTACTACTTCTTACTGGCTATTACATCAACTTATAAGTTTCATCTGTGTTCTACTTTGGTGCTATTAGTATCTCCGGATACCGAAACACGAGACATTGCTTTGTAGACGATAAATGGAACCGTTTCAGAGACAAGAGCGCCCAATGTATCGATCTGGTTTTAAGTCGATTCGATAACAAATAACGAAACCGGACGGATTTCTCAGGTTTGTACTACATATGAACACTTTTCACATTCGCTCGTGCAACGCGGCTGCTAGTCCTCTTTTCATACAAAATCTTAAGGTCCTAGCTCATGTCAATTGCACCAAAGCCGGCTAAAAAGTATAATCGATAACGAAAACTTGAATTGTACTACTTCTTACTGGCTATTACATCAACTTTGAGGCTTCATCTGTGTACTACTATTATAGTTTTAGTGTCTCCGCATACCGCAGCACGCGACATAGCTTTGCAGACGGTAAATGTAATCGTTCCAGAGAGAAGAGCGGCAAATGTTTCGATCTGGATTCAAGTCGATTCGATACCAAATGACGAAAACGGACGGATTTCTCAGGTTTTTACTACATATGAACACTTTTCACATTGTCCCTTGCAACGTGGTTGCTAGTCTTCCTTTCATGAAAAATCTTAAGGTCCTAGCTAATGTCCAAGGTACCAAAGCTGGCTAAAAAGTCAATAATCAATAACTAAAACTTGAATTGTACTACTTCTTACTGGCTATTACATCAACTTAGAAGCTTCTTCTGTGTTCCACTATGGTGCTTTCAGTATCTCCGCATACCGCAGCACGCGACATATCTTTGCAGACGATAAATGTAAGCGTTTCCGAGAGAAAAGCGGCCAATGTGACGATCTGGATTTAAGTCGATTCGATAACAAATGACGAAAACGGACGGATTTCTCAGGTTTTATTCTACATATGAACACTTTTCACATTCGCTCGTGCAACGCGGCTGCTAGTCCTCCTTTCATGCAAAATCGTATAGTGCTACCTCATGTGAAAGGCACGAAAGCCGGCTAAAAAGTCAATAATCGATAACTAAATCTTGAATTGTACTATTTCTTACTTTCTATGACATCAACTTAGAAGCTTCATCTGTGTTCTAGTATATTGCTTTTAGTGTCTCCGCATTACGTAGCTCGCGACTTATCTTTGGAGACGATAAATATAACGGTTTCTGAGGGAAGAGCGGCCAATGTAACGATCTGGCATTAAGTCGATTCGATAACAATTGAAGAAAACATACGGATTTCTCAGGTTTTCACTACATATGAAACCTTTTCACATTTTCCCGTGCAACGCGGCTGCTAGACCTCCTTTCATGCAAAATCTTATGGTTCCACCTCATGTCTAAGGAACCAAAGCCGGCTAAAAATCAATAATTGATAACCAATACTTGAATTGTAGTGCTTCTTACTGGCTATTACTTCAACTTAGAATCTTCTTCTGTGTTCTATTATGTTTGCTTTTAGTCTCACCGCATACCGCAATACGTGACATAGCTTTGCAGACGATAAATGTAACCGTTTCAGAGAGAAGAGCGTTAAATGTGACGATGTGTCTTTAAGTCGATTCGATAACAAATGAGGAACACGGACGGATTTCTCAGGTGTTTACTACATATGAACACTTTTCACATTCTCCCGTGCAACGCGGCTGCTAGTCCTCCTTCAAGCAAAATCTTAAGGACCTAGCTCATGTCCAAGGCACCAAAGAAGGGTAAAAAGTGAACAATCGATACCTAAAACTTGAATTGTACTACTTCTTACTGGCTATTACATCAACTTAGAAGCTTCATCTGTGTTCTACTATGGTGCTTTTCGTGTCTCCGCATACCGCACCCAGCGACAAAGCTTTGCAGACGGTAAATGCAACCGTTTCAGAAGGAAGAACGGCCAATGTGACTATCTGGCTTTAAGTCGATTCGATAACAAATGATGAACACGGACAGATTTCTGAGGTTTTTACTACTTAAGAACACTTTTCACATTGTCCCGTGCAATGCGGCTGCTAGTCGTTCTTTCATGCAAAATCTTAAGGTCGTAGCTCATGCCGAAGGCACCAAAGCCGGCTAAAAAGTCAATAATCGAAAACTAAAACTTGAATTGTACTACTTCTTACTACATATTACATCAACTTAGAAGCTTCTACTGTGATCTACTATGGTGGTTTTAGTGTCTCCGCATACCGCACCCAGCGACATAGGTTCGCACTGGGTAAATTTAACCGTTTCAGAGGGAAGAGCGGCCACTGTGACGATCTGGCTTTAAGTCGATTCGATACCAAATGACGAAAACGGACGGATTTCTCAGGTTTTTACTACATATGAACACTTTTCACATTGTCCCTTGCAACGTGGTTGCTAGTCTTCCTTTCATGAAAAATCTTAAGGTCCTAGCTAATGTCCAAGGTACCAAAGCTGGCTAAAAAGTCAATAATCAATAACTAAAACTTGAATTGTACTACTTCTTACTGGCTATTACATCAACTTAGAAGCTTCTTCTGTGTTCTACTATGGTGCTTTCAGTATCTCCGCATACCGCAGCACGCGACATATCTTTGCAGACGATAAATGTAAGCGTTTCCGAGAGAAAAGCGGCCAATGTGACGATCTGGATTTAAGTCGATTCGATAACAAATGACGAAAACGGACGGATTTCTCAGGTTTTATTCTACATATGAACACTTTTCACATTCGCTCGTGCAACGCGGCTGCTAGTCCTCCTTTCATGCAAAATCGTATAGTGCTACCTCATGTGAAAGGCACGAAAGCCGGCTAAAAAGTCAATAATCGATAACTAAATCTTGAATTGTACTATTTCTTACTTTCTATGACATCAACTTAGAAGCTTCATCTGTGTTCTAGTATATTGCTTTTAGTGTCTCCGCATTACGTAGCTCGCGACTTATCTTTGGAGACGATAAATATAACGGTTTCTGAGGGAAGAGCGGCCAATGTAACGATCTGGCATTAAGTCGATTCGATAACAATTGAAGAAAACATACGGATTTCTCAGGTTTTCACTACATATGAAACCTTTTCACATTTTCCCGTGCAACGCGGCTGCTAGACCTCCTTTCATGCAAAATCTTATGGTTCCACCTCATGTCTAAGGAACCAAAGCCGGCTAAAAATCAATAATTGATAACCAATACTTGAATTGTAGTGCTTCTTACTGGCTATTACTTCAACATAGAATCTTCTTCTGTGTTCTATTATGTTTGCTTTTAGTCTCACCGCATACCGCAATACGTGACATAGCTTTGCAGACGATAAATGTAACCGTTTCAGAGAGAAGAGCGTTAAATGTGACGATGTGTCTTTAAGTCGATTCGATAACAAATGAGGAACACGGACGGATTTCTCAGGTGTTTACTACATATGAACACTTTTCACATTCTCCCGTGCAACGCGGCTGCTAGTCCTCCTTCAAGCAAAATCTTAAGGACCTAGCTCATGTCCAAGGCACCAAAGAAGGGTAAAAAGTGAACAATCGATACCTAAAACTTGAATTGTACTACTTCTTACTGGCTATTACATCAACTTAGAAGCTTCATCTGTGTTGTACTATGGTGCTTTTCGTGTCTCCGCATACCGCACCCAGCGACAAAGCTTTGCAGACGGTAAATGCAACCGTTTCAGAAGGAAGAACGGCCAATGTGACTATCTGGCTTTAAGTCGATTCGATAACAAATGATGAACACGGACAGATTTCTGAGGTTTTTACTACTTAAGAACACTTTTCACATTGTCCCGTGCAATGCGGCTGCTAGTCGTTCTTTCATGCAAAATCTTAAGGTCGTAGCTCATGCCGAAGGCACCAAAGCCGGCTAAAAAGTCAATAATCGAAAACTAAAACTTGAATTGTACTACTTCTTACTACATATTACATCAACTTAGAAGCTTCTACTGTGATCTACTATGGTGGTTTTAGTGTCTCCGCATACCGCACCCAGCGACATAGGTTCGCACTGGGTAAATTTAACCGTTTCAGAGGGAAGAGCGGCCACTGTGACGATCTGGCTTTAAGTCGATTCGATACCAAATGACGAAAACGGACGGATTTCTCAGGTTTTTACTACATATGAACACTTTTCACATTGTCCCTTGCAACGTGGTTGCTAGTCTTCCTTTCATGAAAAATCTTAAGGTCCTAGCTAATGTCCAAGGTACCAAAGGTGGCTAAAAAGTCAATAATCAATAACTAAAACTTGAATTGTACTACTTCTTACTGGCTATTACATCAACTTAGAAGCTTCTTCTGTGTTCTACTATGGTGCTTTCAGTATCTCCGCATACCGCAGCACGCGACATATCTTTGCAGACGATAAATGTAAGCGTTTCCGAGAGAAAAGCGGCCATTGTGACGATCTGGATTTAAGTCGATTCGATAACAAATGACGAAAACGGACGGATTTCTCAGGTTTTATTCTACATATGAACACTTTTCACATTCGCTCGTGCAACGCGGCTGCTAGTCCTCCTTTCATGCAAAATCGTATAGTGCTACCTCATGTGAAAGGCACCAAAGCCGGCTAAAAAGTCAATAATCGATAACTAAATCTTGAATTGTACTATTTCTTACTTTCTATGA
Organism: Schistocerca gregaria; assembly: GCF_023897955.1. NCBI lineage: Eukaryota > Metazoa > Arthropoda > Insecta > Orthoptera > Acrididae > Schistocerca > Schistocerca gregaria. The sequence continues at coordinate 1,442,290 of NW_026061708.1, forward strand.
CATCAACTTAGAAGCTTCATCTGTGTTCTAGTATATTGCTTTTAGTGTCTCCGCATTACGTAGCTCGCGACTTATCTTTGGAGACGATAAATATAACGGTTTCTGAGGGAAGAGCGGCCAATGTAACGATCTGGCATTAAGTCGATTCGATAACAATTGAAGAAAACATACGGATTTCTCAGGTTTTCACTACATATGAAACCTTTTCACATTTTCCCGTGCAACGCGGCTGCTAGACCTCCTTTCATGCAAAATCTTATGGTTCCACCTCATGTCTAAGGAACCAAAGCCGGCTAAAAATCAATAATTGATAACCAATACTTGAATTGTAGTGCTTCTTACTGGCTATTACTTCAACTTAGAATCTTCTTCTGTGTTCTATTATGTTTGCTTTTAGTCTCACCGCATACCGCAATACGTGACATAGCTTTGCAGACGATAAATGTAACCGTTTCAGAGAGAAGAGCGTTAAATGTGACGATGTGTCTTTAAGTCGATTCGATAACAAATGAGGAACACGGACGGATTTCTCAGGTGTTTACTACATATGAACACTTTTCACATTCTCCCGTGCAACGCGGCTGCTAGTCCTCCTTCAAGCAAAATCTTAAGGACCTAGCTCATGTCCAAGGCACCAAAGAAGGGTAAAAAGTCAACAATCGATACCTAAAACTTGAATTGCACTACTTCTTACTGGCTATTACATCAACTTAGAAGCTTCATCTGTGTTCTACTATGGTGCTTTTAGTGTCTCCGCATACCGCACCCAGCGACAAAGCTTTGCAGACGGTAAATGCAACCGTTTCAGAAGGAAGAACGGCCAATGTGACTATCTGGCTTTAAGTCGATTCGATAACAAATGATGAACACGGACAGATTTCTGAGGTTTTTACTACTTAAGAACACTTTTCACATTGTCCCGTGCAATGCGGCTGCTAGTCGTTCTTTCATGCAAAATCTTAAGGTCCTAGCTCATGCCCAAGGCACCAAAAAAGTCTGAAAAGTCAATAATCGATAACTAAAACGTTAATTGTACTACTTCTTATTGGGTATTACGTCAACTTAGAAGCTACTTCTGTGTTCTACTATGGTGATTGTAGTGTCTCCGCATACCGTAGCGCGCGACATATCATTGGAGACGATAAATTTAACCGTTTCATAGGGAAGAGCGGCCAATGTAACGATGTGGCTTTAATTCGATTCGATAACAATTGACGAAAAAGGACGGATTTCCCAGGTTTTTACTACATATGAACCCTTTTCACATTCTCCCGTGCAACGCGGCTCCTAGTCCTCCTTTCATGCAAAATCTTAAGGTTCCACCTCATGTCGAAGGCACCATAGCCGGCTAAAAATCAATAATCAATAACCATACTTGAATTGTACTGGCTATTACTTTAACTTAGAATCTTCTTCTTTGTTCTACTATGGTGCTTTTAGTGTCTCCGCATACCGCAGCACGCGACATAGCCTAGCAGACGATAAATGTAACCGTTTCAGAGAGAAGAGCGGCCAATATACGTCCTGGCTTTAAGTCGATTCGATCACAAGTGACGAACACGGACGGATTTCTCAGGTTTTTACTACATATGAACACTTTTCACATTCTCCGGTGCAACGCGGCTGCTAGTCCGCCTTTCATGCAAAATCTTAACGTCAAAGCTCATGCCCAAGGCACAAAATATGCTAAAAAGTCAATAATCGATACCTAAATTGAGTACATCTTACTAGCTATTACATCAACTTAGAAGCTTCATCTGTGTTCTACTATGGTGCTTGTAGTGTCGCCGCATACCCCAGGACGCAACATAGCTTTGCAGAAGACAAATGTAACCGTTTCAGAGAGAAGAGCGGCCAATGTGACGATCTGGATTTAAGTCGAATCGATAACAAATGACGAAAACGGACGGATTTCTTAGGTTTTTACTACATATGACACTTTTCATATTCGCCCGTGCAGCGCGGCTGCTAGTCCTCCTTTCATGCAAAATCTTAAGGTCTTAGCTCATGTCCAATGCACCAAAGCCGGCTAAAAAGTCAATAATCGATAAAAGAACTTGAATTGTAATACTTCTTACTGGCTTTACATCAACTTAGAAGATTCATCTGTGTTCTACTATGGTGCTTTCAGTATCTCCGCATACCGCAGCACTCGACATAGCTTTGCAGACGATAAATGTAACCGTTACAGAGAGAAGAGCGGCCAATGTGTCGATCTGGATTTAAGTCGATTCGAAAACAAATGACGTTAACGGAAGAATTTCTCAGATTTTTACTACAAATGCGAACTTGTCACTTTCTCCCCTGCAACGCGGCCACTAGACGTCCCTTCATGCAAAATCTTAAGGTCCTAGGTCATGTCCATGCACCAAGGAATGGTAAAACGTCAATAATCGATAACAAAAACTTGAATAGTACTACTTCTTACTGGCTATTGCATCAACTTAGAAGGTTCATCTGTGTTTTACTATGATGCTTTTAGTGTCTCCGGATAACGTAGCACGCGAGATAGCTTTGCAGACGATAAATGTAATCGTTTCAGAGAGAAGATCGGATAATGTGACGATCTGGCTTTAATTCGATTCGATAACAAATGACGAAAACGGACGGATTTCTCAGGTTTTACTACATATGAACACTTTTCACATTCACCCGTGTAGCGCGGCTGCTAGTCCTCCTTTCATGCAAAATCTTAAGGTCCCATCTCATGTCCAACTCACCAAAGCCACCTAAAAAGTCAATAATCGATAGCTAAAACTTGAGTTTTACTACTTCTTCTTGGTTATTACATCAACTTAGAAGGTTCATTTGTGTTTTACTATGATGCTTTTAGTCTCTCCGGATACCGCACCACGCGACATAATTTTGCAGAGGATAAATGTAACCGTGTCAGAGAGAAGAGAGGCCAGTGTGACGATCTGGCTTTAGGTCGATTCGATAACAAATGACGAAAACGGACGGATTCTCAGGTTTTTACTACCTATCAACACTTTTCACATTATCCCGCGCAACGCCGCTGCTAGTCCTCCTTTCATGCAAAGTCTTAAGGTCCAATCTAATGTCTAAGGCACCAAAGCCGCAAAAAAAGTCAATAATCGATAACTAAAACTTGAGTTTTACTACTTCTTATTGGCTATAACATCAACTAAGAAGGTTCATCTGTGTTTTACTATGATGCTTTTAGTGTCTCCGGATACCGCACCACGCGACATAGTTTTACACAGGATAAATGTTACCGTGTCAGAGAGAAGAGAGGTTAATGTGACGATCTGGCTTTAAGTCGATTCGATAACAAATGGCGAAAACGGACGGATTCTCAGGATTTTACTACCTATCAACACTTTTCATATTAGCCCGCTCAACGCCGCTGCTAGTCCTCCTTTCATGCAAAATCGTAAGGTCCAATCTAATGTCCAAGGCACCAAAGCCGGCAAAAAAAGTCAATAATCGATAACTAAAACCTGAGTTTTACTACGTCTTATTGTCTATAGCATCAACTTAGAAGATTCATCTGTGTTCTACTATGGTGCTTTTAGTGTCTCCGGATACCGCAGAATGTGACATAGCTTTGTAGACGAAAAATGTAACCGTTTCAGAGAGAAGAGCTGCCAATCTGACGATCTGGATTTAAGTCGATTCTGTAACAAATGACGAAAACGAACGGATTTCTCAGGTTTTTACTATATGTGAACACTTTTCACATTCTCCCGCGCAACGCGGCTGCTGGTCCACATTTTCATGCAAAATCGTAAGGTCCCATCTCATGTCCAACTCACCAAAGCCGCCTAAAAAGTCAATAATCGATAGCTAAAACTTGAGTTTTACTACTTCTACTTGGTTATTACATCAACTTAGAAGGTTCATTTGTGTTTTACTATGATGCTTTTAGTCTCTCCGGATACCGCATCACGGGACATAATTTGGCAGAGGATAAATGTAACCGTGTCAGAGAGAAGAGAGGCCAATGTGACGATCTGGCTTTAGGTCGAATCGATAACAAATGACGAAAACGGACGGATTCTCAGGTTTTTACTACCTATCAACACTTTTCACATTATCCCGCGCAACGCCGCTGCTAGTCCTCCTTTCATGCAACGTCTAATGTCCAATCTAATGTCTAAGGCACCAAAGCCGGCAAAAAAATGTCAATAATCGATAACTAAAACTTGAGTTTTACTACTTCTTATTGGCTATAACATCAACTAAGAAGGTTCATCTGTGTTTTACTATGTTGCTTTTAGTCTCTCCGGATACCGCACCACGCGACATAGTTTTGCAGAGGATAAATGTAACCGTGTCAGAGAGAAGAGAGGCCAATGTGACGATCTGGCTTTAAGTCGATACGATAAAAATTGGCGAAACCGGACAGATTTCTCAGGTTTTTAATACATATGAACTCTTTTCACATTCGCCCGTGCAACGCGGCTTCTAGTCCTCTTTTCAAGTAAAATCGTGAAGTCATAGCTCATGTCCAAGGCACCAAAGCCGGCTAAAAAGTCAATAATCGACAACTAAAACTTGAATTGTATTACTACTTTTTGGCTATTACATCAACATAGAAGCTACATCTGTGTTCTACTATGGCGCTTTTAGTATCTCCGCATACCGCAGCACACGACATAGCTTTGCAGACGATAAATGTAACCGTTACAGAGAGAAAAGCGGAAAATCTGATGATCTGGATTTAAGTCTATTTGATAACAAATGATGAAAACGGACGGATTTCTCAGGTTTTTACTACCTATCAACACTTATCACATTATCCCGCGCAACGCGGCTGATAGTCGTCCTTTCACGCAAAATCGTAAGGTCCTAGCTCATGTCCAAGGCAACAAAGAAGGCTAAAAATTCAATAATCGATAATTAAAACTTGAAGTCTACTACATTTTACTGGCTATTACATAGCCGACTAAAAAGTCAAAAATCGATAGCTAAAACTTGAATTGTACTACTTCTTACTGGCTATTACATCGACTTAGAAGCTTCTTCTGTGTTCTACTATGGTGCTTTTAGTGTCTCCGCATACCGCAGGACGCGCCATAGCTTTGCAGACGATAAATGTAACGGTTTCAGAGATATGAGCGGCCAATGAGACGATCTGACATTAAGTCGATTCGATAACAGATGACGAAAACGGACGGATTTCTCAGGTTTTTACTACATATGAACACTTTTCACATTCTCCCGTGCAACGCAGCTGCTAGTCCTCCTTTGATGCAAAGTCTTAAGGTCCTAGCTCATGTCCAAGACCCCAATGCCAGCTAAAAAGTCAATAATCGATATCTAAAACGTTATTGTACTACATTTACTGGCTATAACTTCAACTTAGAAGATTCATCAGTGTTCTACTATGGTGCTGTTAGTGTCTCTGCATATCGCAGCACGCGACATAGCTTTGCAGACGATAAATGTGACAGTTTCAGAGAGAAGAGCGACCAATATGATGACCTGGCTTTAAGTCGATTTGATAAGAAATGACGAAAACTGACGGATTTCTCAGGATTTTACTACATATGAACACTTTTCACATTCTCCCGGGCAACGCAGCTGCTAGTCCTCTTTGATGCAAAATCTTAAGGTCCTAGCTCATGTCCAATTCCCCAAAGCCAGCTAAAAAGTCAATAATCGATATCTAAAACGTTATTGTACCACTTCGTACTGACAATTACATCAACTTGGAAGTATCATCTGTGTTCTACTATGGTGCTGTTAGTGTCTCCGCATACCGAATCACGCGACATAGCTTTGCAGACGATAAATGTAACCTTTTCAGAGAGGAGAGCATTCAATGTGACGTCCTGGCTTTAAGTCGATTTGATAAGAAATTACGAAAACGGACGGATTTCTCAGGTTTTTACTGCATATGAACACTTTGCACATTCTCCCGTGCAACGGAGCATCTAGTCCTCCTTTGATGCAAAATCTTAAGGTCCTAGCTCATGTCCAAGGCCCCAAAACCAGCTAAAAAGTCAATAATCGATATCTAAAACGTTATTTTACTACTTCTTACTGGCTATTACATCAACTTAGTAGTTTCATCTGTGTTCTACTATGGTGCTGTTAGTGTCTCCGCATACCGCAGCACGCGACATAGTTTTGCAGATGCTAAATGTAACAGTTTCAGAGAGAAGAGCGACCAATGTGACGATCTGGCTTTAAGTCGATTTGATAAGAAACGACGCAAACGGACGGATTTCTCAGGTTTTTACTACATATGAACACTTTTCACATTCCCCCGTGCAACGCAGCTGCTAGTCCTCCTTTGATGCAAAGTCTTAAGGTCGGAGCTCATGTCCAAGGCCCCAAAGCCAGCTAAAAAGTCAATAATCGATATCTAAATCTTTATTGTACTACTTCTTACTGGCTATTACATCAACTTAGAAGTTTCATCTGTGTTCTACTATGGTGCTGTTAGTGTCTCTTCATACCGTAGCACGCGACACAGCTTTGCAGACGATAAATGTAACCGTTTCAGAGAGAAGAGCGACCAATGTGACGATCTGGCTTTAAGTCGATTTGATAAGAAATGACGAAAACGGACGGATTTCTGAGGTTTTTACTACATATGAACAATCTTCACATTCTCCCGTGCAACGCAGCTGCTAGTCCTTTTTTGATGCAATATCTGAAGGTCCTAGGTCATGTCCAAGGCCACAAAGCCAAATAAAAAGTCAATAATCGATATATAAAACGTTATTGTACTACTTTTTACTGGCTATCACATGAACATAGAAGTTTCATCTGTGTTCTACTATGGCGCTGTTAGTGTTTCCGCATACCGGAGCACGCGACATAGCTTTGCAGACGATAAATGTAACCGTTTCAGAGAGAAGAGCGGCGAATGTGACGTTCTGCCTTTAAGTCGATTTGATAAGGAATGACGAAAACAGACGGATTTCTCAGGTTTTTACTACATATGAACACTTTTTACATTCTCCCATGCAACGCAGCTGCTAGTCCTCCTTTGATGCAATGTCGTAAGGTCCTATCGCATGTCCAAGGCCCCAAAGCCAGCTAAAAAGTCAATAATCGATATCTAAAACGTTATTGTACTACTTCGTACTGGCTATTACATCAACTTGGAAGTTTCATCTGTGTTCTACTATAGTGCTGTTAGTGTCTCCGCATACCGCAGCACGCGACATAGCTTTGACGATAAATGTAACCGTTTCAGAGAGAATAGCGAACAATATTACGATCTGGCTTTAAGTCGATTTGATAAGAAATGACGAAAACGAACGGATTTCTCGGGTTTTTACTACATATGAACACATATCACATTCTCCCGTGCAACGCAGCTGCTGGTCCTCCTTTGATGCAAAGTCTTAAGTTCCTAGCTCATGTCCAAGACACAAAAACCAGCTAAAAAGTCAATAGTCGATATCCAAAACGTTATTGTACTACTTCATACTGGCTATTGCATCAAGTTAGAACTTTCATCAGTGTTCTACTATGGTGCTGTTAGTGTCTCTGCATACCGCAGAACGCGACATAGCTTTGCAGACGATAAATGTGACCGTTTCAGAGAGAAGAGCGACCAATATGAAGACCTGGCTTTAAGTCGATTTAATAAGAAATGAAGAAAACGGACGGATTTCTCTGGATTTTACTACATATGAACACTTTTCACATTCTCCCGGGCAACGCAGCTGCTAGTCCTCCTTTGATGCAAAATCTTAAGGTCCTAGCTCATGTCCAATTCCCCAAAGCCAGCTAAAAAGTCAATAATCGATATCTAAAACGTTATTGCACTACTTCTTACTGGCAATTACATCAACTTGGAAGTTTCATCTGTGTGCTACTATGGTGCTGTTAGTGTCTCCGCATACCGCAGCACGCGACATAGCTTTGCAGACGATAAATGTAACCTTTTCAGAGAGAAGAGCGTCCAATGTGACGTCCTGGCTTTAAGTCGATTTGATAAGAAATTACGAAAACGGACGGATTTATCAGGTTTTTACTACATATGAACACTTTTCACATTCTCCCGTGCAACGCAGCTGCTAGTCCTCCTTTGATGCAAAAGCTTAAGGCCCTAGCTCATGTCCAAGGCCCCAAAGCCAGCTAAGAAGTCAATAATCGATATCTAAAACGTTATTGCACTACTTCTTACTGGCAATTACTACAACTTAGAAGCTTCTTCTGTGTTCTACTATGGTGCTGTTAGTGTCTCGGCATACCGCAGCAAGCGACATAGCTTTGTAGGCGACAAATGTTACCGTTTCAGAGAGAAGAGCGACCAATGTGACGTTCTGGCTTTAAGTCGATTTGATAAGAAATGACGAAAACGGACGGATTTCTCAGGATTTTACTACAAATGAACACTTTTCACATTCTCCCGGGCAACGCAGCTGCTAGTCCTCCTTTGATGCAAAATCTTAAGGTCCTAGCTCATGTCCAATTCCCCAAAGCCAGCTAAAAAGTCAATAATCGATATCTAAAACGTTATTGCACTACTTCTTACTGGCAATTACATCAACTTGGAAGTTTCATCTGTGTGCTACTATGGTGCTGTTAGTGTCTCCGCATACCGCAGCACGCGACATAGCTTTGCAGACGATAAATGTAACCTTTTCAGAGAGAAGAGCGTCCAATGTGACGTCCTGGCTTTAAGTCGATTTGATAAGAAATTACGAAAACGGACGGATTTCTCAGGTTTTTACTACATATGAACACTTTTCACATTCTCCCGTGCAACGCAGCTGCAAGTCCTCCTTTGATGCAAAATCTTAAGGCCCTAGCTCATGTCCAAGGCCCCAAAGCCAGCTAAAAAGTCAATAATCGATATCTAAAACGTTATTGCACTACTTCTTACTGGCAATTACTACAACTTAGAAGCTTCTTCTGTGTTCTACTATGGTGCTGTTAGTGTCTCGGCATACCGCAGCAAGCGACATAGCTTTGTAGGCGATAAATGTGACCGTTTCAGAGAGAAGAGCGCCCAATGTGACGTTCTGGCTTTAAGTCGATTTGATAAGAAATGACGAAAACGGACGGATTTCTCAGGATTTTACTACATATGAACACTCTTCACATTCTCCCGGGCAACGCAGCTGCTAGTCCTCCTTTGATGCAAAATCTTTAGGTCCTAGCTCATGTCCAATTCCCCAAAGCCAGCTAAAAAGTCAATAATCGATATCTAAAACGTTATTGTACTACTTCTTACTGGCAATTACATCAACTTGGAAGTTTCGTCTGTGTTCTACTATGGTGCTGTTAGTGTCTCCGCATACCGCAGCACACGACATAGCTTTGCAGATGATAAATGTAACAGTTTCAGAGAGAAGAGCGACCAATGTGACGATCTGGCTTTAAGTCTATTTGATAAGAAATGACGAAAACTGACGGATTTTTCAGGTTTTTACTACATATGAATACTTTTCACATTCTCCCGTGCAACGCAGCTGCTAGTCCTCCTTTGATGCAAAATCTTAAGTCCCTAGCTCATATCCAAGGCCCCAAAGCCAGCTAAAAAGTCAATAATCGATATCTAAAACGTTATTGCTCTACTTCTTACTGGCAATTACTACAACTTAGAAGCTTCTTCTGTGTTCTACTATGGTGCTGTTAGTGTCTCGGCATACCGCAGCACGCGACATAGCTTTGTAGGCGATAAATGTTACCGTTTCAGAGAGAAGAGCGTCCAATGTGACGTTCTGGCTTTAAGTCGATTTGATAAGAAATGACAAAAACGGACGGATTTCTCAAGTTTTTACTACTTATGAACACTTTTCACATTCTCCCGTGCAACGCAGCTGCTAGTCCTACTGTGATGCAAAGTCTTAAGGTCCTAGCTCATGTCCAAGACCCCAAAGCCAGCTAAAAAGTCAATAATCGATATCTAAAACTTTATTGTACTACTTCTAACTGGCTATTACATCAACTTAGAAGCTTCATCTTTGTTCTACTGTGGTGCTTTTGTGTCTCCGCATACCGCAGCACGCGACATAGCTTTGCAGACGATAAGTACAACCGTTTCAGAGAGAAGAGCGGCCAATGTGACGATCTGGCTTCAAGTCGATTCGATAACAAATGACGAAAACGGACTGATATCTCAGGTTTTTACTACATAAGAAGACTTTTCACATTATCCCGTGCAACGCTTCTGCTAGTCCTCCTTTCATGCAAATTCTTAAGGTCCTAGCTCATGTCAAAGGCATCTAAGAAGGGTAAAAAGTCAATAATCGATAACTAAAACTTGAATTGTACTGCTTCTTACTGGGTATTAGATCAACTTAGAAGCATCTTATGTGTTCTGCCATGCTGCGTTTAGTCTCTCCGCATACCGGAGCACGCGACATAGCTTTGCAGACGGTAAATGTAACAGTTTCAGAGAGAAGAGCGGCCAATGTGACGATCTAGCTTTAAGCCGATGAGATAACAAATGCCGAAAACGGACTGATTTCTCAGGATTTTACAACATATAAACACTTTTCACACTCTTTCGTGCAACGCGGTTGCTAGACCTCCATTCATGCAAAACCTTAAGGTCCTAGCTCATGTCCAAGGAATCAAAGAAGAGAAAAACTCAATAATTGATAGTTATAACTTTAATTGTACTACTTCTTATTGGCCAATACATCAACTTAGAATCTTCATCTGTGTTCTACTATGGTGCTTTTAGTGTCTCCGCATACCGCAGCACGCGACATAGCTTTGAAGACGATAAGTACAACCGTTTCAGAGAGAAGAGCGGCCAATGTGACGATCTGGCTTTAAGTCGATTCGATAACAAATGACGAAAACGGACGGATTTCTGAGGTATTTATACATACGAACACTTTTCACATTCTCCCGTCCAACGCGGCTGCTAGTCCTAGTGTCATACAAGATCATAAGGTCCTAGCTCATGTCCAAGGCACCAAAGAGGGGTAAAAAGTCATTAATCGATAACTAAAACTTGAATTGTACTGCTTCTTATGGCCGTTACATCAACTTAGAAGCTTCTTCTCTGTTCTACTATAGTGCTTTTAGTGACTCCTTATACCGCAGCACGCGACATAGCTTTGCGGACGATAAATGTAACCGTTTCAGCGAGAAGATTAGCCAATGTGACGATCTGGCTTTAAGTCGATTCGATAACAAATGTCGAAAATAATCGGATTTCTCAGGTTTTTACTACATACGAACACTTTTCACATTCTCCTGTCAAACGCGGCTGCTAGTCCTACTGTCATGCAAAATCTTAAGGTCTTAGCTGATGTCCAGGGCACCAACGAAGGGTAAAAAGTCAATAATCGGTAACTAAAATTTGAATTGTACTGCTTCTTACTGGCTATTACTTCAACTTAGAAGCTTCTTCCGTGTTTTACTATGGTGCTTTTAGTGTCTCCGCATACCGAGTCACGCGACACAGCTTTGCAGACGATAAATGTAGCCGTTTCAGAGAGAAGAGCGGCCAATGTGACGATCTGGCTTTAAGTCGATTCTATAACAAATTTCGAAAACGGACGGATTTCTCAGGTTTTTACTACATATGAACACTTTTCACATTCACCAGTCACACGTGGCTGCTAGTCCTCCTTTCATGCAAAATCGTAAGGTCCTAGCTAATGTCCAAGTCACCAAAGAATCAAAAATCGATAACTAAATCTTGAATTGTACTGCTTCTTACTGGCTATTAGATAAACTTAGAAGCCTAATATGTGTTCTGCTATGCTACTTTTAGTCTCTCCGCATACCGGAGCACGCGACATAGCTTTGCAGACGATAAATGTAACAGTTTCAGAGAGAAGACCGGCCAATGTGACGATCTAGCTTTAAGCCGATGAGATAACAAATGCCGAAAACGGACTGATTTCTCAGGTTTTTACAACATATGAACACTTTTCACACTCTTTCGTGCAACGCGGCTGCTAGGCCTCCATTCATGCAAAACCTTATGGTCCTAGCTCATGTCCAAGGAATCAAAGAAGAGAAAAACTCAATAATTGATAGCTATAACTTTAATTGTACTACTTCTTATTGGCTAATACATCAACTTAGAATCTTCATCTGTGTTCTACTATGGTGCTTTTAGTGTATCCGCATACCGCAGCACGCGTCATAGCTTTGCAGACGATAAATGTAAGCGTTTCAGAGAGAAGAGCGGCCTATCTGGCGATCTGGCTTTTAGTCTATTTGACAACAAATGACGAAAACGGACGGATTTCTCAGGTTTTTACTACATATGAATAGTTTTCACATTCTCCCGTGCAACGCGGCTGCTAGTCCTGTGTTCATGAAAAATCTTAAGGTACTAGCTCATGTCCAAGGCACCAAAGAAGGGTAGAAAGGTAATAATCGATAACTACAACTTGAATTTTACTGCTTCTTATTGGCTATTACATCAACTTAGAAGCTTATTCTGTGTTCTACTATAGTGCGTTTAGTGTCCCCGCATACCGCAGCACGCGACATAGCTTTGCAGACGATAAATGTAACCGTTTCAGAGAGAAGGGCGGCCAATGTGACGATCTGGCTTTAAGTCGATTCGATAACAAATGACGAAAACGGACGGATTTCTGAGGTATTTATACATACGAACACTTTTCACATTCTCCCGTCCAACGCGGCTGCTAGTCCTACTGTCATGCAAGATCTTAAGGTCCTAGCCCATGTCCAACGCACCAAAGAAGGGTAAAAAGTCATTAATCGATAACTAAAACTTGAATTGTACTGCTTCGTACTGCCTATTACATCTACTTAGAAGCCTCTTATGTGTTCTGCTATGCTGCTTTTAGTGTCTCCGCATACTGCAAGCACGCGACATAGATTTGCAGACGATAAATGTAACCGTTTCAGAGAGAAGACCGGCCAATGTGACGATTTATCTTTAAGTCGATTCGATAACAATTGTCGAAAACGGACGAATTTCTCAGGTTTTTACTACATATGAACGCTTTTCACATTCTCCAATGTAACGCGGCTGTTAGTTCTCCTTTCATGCAAAATCTTAAGGTCCTAGCTCATGTCCAAGGCACCAAAGGAGGGTAAAAAGGCAATAATCGATAACTAAAACATGAATTGTACTGCTTCTTACTGGCTATTAGATCAACTTAGAAGCCTCTTATGTGTTCTGCTATTCTGCTTTTAGTCTCTCCGCATACCGGAGCACGCGACATTGCTTTGCAGACTATAAAAGTAAACGTTTCAGAGAGAAGAGCGGCCAATGTGACGATCTAGCTTTAAGCCGATGAGATAACAAAAGACGAAAACGGACGGATTTCTCAGGTTTATGCTACATACGACACGTTTCACATTCACCCATGCAACGTGGCTCCCAGTCCTCCATTCAGGCTAAATCATAAGGTCCTAGCTCATGTCCAATGCACCAAAGTAGGGTAAAAAGTCAATAATCGATAACTAAAACATGAATTTACTACCTCTTACTGGCTATTACATCAACTTAGAAGCTTCATCTGTGTTCTACCATGGTGCTTTTAGTGTCTCCGCATAACGCAGAGCGTGACATAGCTTTGCAGACAATAAATGTAACCGTTTCAGAGAGAAGAGCGGACAATGTGACGATCTGGCTTTAAGTCAATTCGATAAAAAATGACGAAAACGGATGAATTTCTCAGGTTTTTATTACATATGAACAGTTTTCACATTCTCCCGTGCAACTCGGCTGCTAGTCCTCCTTTCAAGCAAAATCTCAAGGTCCTAGCTCATGTCCAAGGCACCAAGGCAGCTAAAAGGTCAATAATCAATACTTAAAACTTGAATTGTACTACTTCTTACTGGCAATTACTACAACTTAGAAGCTTCTTCTGTGTTCTACTATGGTGCTGTTAGTGTCTCGGCATACCGCAGCAAGCGACATAGCTTTGCAGACGATAAATGTAACCGTTTCAGAGAGAAGAGCGGCCAATGTGACGATCAGGCTTAAGTCGATTCGATATCAGATGACAAAAACGGACGGATTTCTCAGGATTTTACTACATATGAACACTTTTTACATTCTCCCCTGCAACGCGGCTGCTAGTCCTCCTTTCATGCAAAATCTTAAGGTCCTAACTCATGTCCAAGACACCAAAGAGGTGTAAAAAGTCAATTATCGATAACTAAAACTTGAATTTTACCACTTCTTACACTCTATTACATTAATTTAGAAGCATCATCTCTGTTCTAGTATGGTCCTTTTAGTGTCACCGCATATCGCAGAACGCGACGTAGCTTTGCGGACGTTAAATGTAACCTTTTCAGAGAGAAGAGCGGCCAAAGTAACGATCTGGCTTGAAGTCGAATCGAAAAAAAAGGAGGAAAACGAATAATTTTCTCAGGTTTTTACTACATCCGAACACTTTTCACATTCTCCCGTGCAACGCGGCTGCTTGTCCTCCATTCATGCAAAATCTTAAGGTACCAGCTCATGTCCAAGGCACCAAAGCCGGCTAAATATTCAATAATCGATAAATAAACTTGAATTGTACTACTTCCTACTTTCTATTACATCAGCTTAGAAGCTTCATCTGTGTTCTAGTATGATCCTTTTAGTGTCTCCGCATACCGCAGCACGTGACATAGCTTTACAGATGATAAATGTAACCGTTTCGGAGAGAAGAGGGGCCACAGTGACGATCTCGCTTCCAGTCGTTTCAATAATAAATGACGAAAACGGATGAATTTCTCAGGTTTTTACTACATATGAACACTTTTCACATTCTCCCGTGCAACGCGGCTGCTGGTCCTCCTTTCGTGCAAAATCGTAAGGTCCTAGCTCATGTCCTAGGCACCAAAGAAGGGTAAAAAGTCAATAATCAATAACTAAAACTTGAATTGTACTGCTTCTTACTGGCTATTACATCAACTTAGAAGCTTCTTCTGTGTTCTACTATGGTGCTTTTAGTGTCTCCGCATACCGGTGCACGCGACATAGCTTTGCAGACGATAAATGTAACCCTTTCAGAGAGAAGAGCGCCCAATGTGACAATCTGGCTTTCAGTCTTTTCGACAACAAATGACGAAAACGGACGGATTTCTCAGGTTTTTACTACATATGAACACTTTTCACATTCTACCGTGCAACGCGGCTGCTAGTCCTCCTTTCATGAAAAATCTTAAGGTCCTAGCCCAAGTCCAAGGCACAAAAGCCGGGTAAAAATCGATAATCGATAACTAAAACTTGAATTGTACTACTTCTATCTGGCTATTACATCAACGTAGAAGCTACTTATGTGTTCTACTATGGTGCTTTTAGTGTCTCCGCATACCGGTGCACGCGACATAGCTTTGCAGACGATAAATGTAACCTTTTCAGAGAGAAGAGCTTCCAATGTAGCGATCTGGCTTAAAGTCGATTTGATAACAAATGACGAAAACGGGCCAATATCTTAGGTTTTTACTACATATGAACACTTTACGCACTTTCCCGTGCAACGCAGCTATTAGTCCTCCTTTCATGCAAAATCTTAAGGTATTAGCTCACGTCCAAGGCACCAAAGTCGGCTAAAAAGTCAATAATCGATAACTAAAACATGAATTGTACCACTTCTTACTGGCTATTACATCAACTAAGAAGCTTCTTCTGGTTTCTATGGTGTTTTTAGTGTCTCCGCATACCGCACGCAGCGACATAGCTTTGCAGACGGTAAATTTAATCGTTTCAGAGGGAAGAGCGGCCAATGTGACGATCTGGCTTTAAGTCGATTCGACAAGAATTGACGAAAACATACCGATTTCTCAGGTTTTCACTACATATGAACACTTTTCACATTCACCTCAGTAACGCGGCTGCTAGTTTTCCTTTCATGCAAAATCTTAAGGACCTAGCTCATGTCCAAGGCACCAAAGCCGGCTAAAAAGTCAATAATCGAAAACTAAAACTTGAATTGTACTACTTCTTACTGGGTATTGCATCAACTTAGAAGCTTCTTCTGTGTTCTACGGTGCTTTTAGTGTCTCCGCATACCGCACCCAGCGACATAGGTTTGCAGACGGTAAATTTAACCGTTTCAGAGGGAAGAGCGGCCAATGTGATGATCTTCCTTTAAGTCGATTTGATAACAATGACGAAAACGGACGGACTTCTCAGGTTTTTACAACATATGAACACTTTTCACATTTTCCCGTGCAACGCGGCTGCTAGTCCTCCTTTCATGCTAATATTAAGGTCCTAGCTCATGTCCAAGGAACTAAAGCCGGCTAAAAAGTCAATAATCGAAAACTAAAACTTGAATTCTACTACTTCTTACTACCTATTACATCAAATTAGAAGCTTCTACTGTGTTCTACTATGGTGCTTTTAGTGTCTCCGCATACCGCAGCATGCGACATAGCTTTGCAGATGATAATTGTAATCGTTTCAGGGAGAAGAGCGGCCAATGTGACGATCTGGCTTTAAGTCGATTTGATCAGAAATGACGAAAACGGACAGATTTCTCAGGTTTTTACTACATATGAACACTTTTCACATGCACCCGTGTAACGCGGCTGTTAGTCCTCCTTCCACGCAAAATCATAAGGTCCTAGCTCATGCCCAAGGCACCAAAGCCGGCTAAAAAGTCAATAACCGAAAACTAAAACTTGAATTGTACTACTTCTTACTGGGTATTGCATCAACTTAGAAGCTTCTTCTGTGTTCTACGGTGCTTTTAGTGTCTCCGCATACCGCACCCAGCGACATAGCTTTGCAGACGATATATGTAACCGTTTCAGAGAGAAGAGCCGCCAATGTGACGATCTGGCTTTAAGTCGATTCGATAACAAATGACGTAAACGGAGGGATTTCTCAGGTTTTTACTATATATGATTATTTTTCACATTCTCCCGTGCAATGCGGCTGCTAGTCCTCCTTTCATGCAAAATCTTAAGGTCCTAGCTCATGCCCAAGGCACCAAAGCCCCCTAAAAAGTCAATAACCGAAAACTAAAACTTGAATTGTACTACTTCTTACTGGCTATTACATGAACTTAGAAGCTTCATCTGTATTCTACTATGACGCTTTTAGTGTTTTCGCTTACCGCAGCACGCGACATAGCTTTGCAGACGGTAAATATAACCGTTTCAGAGAGAAGAGCACGGAATGTACGTCCTGGCTTTAAGTCGATTCGATAACAAATGACGAAAACGGCCGGAATTCTCAGGTTTTTACGACATATGAACACTTTTCACATTCTCCCGTGCAACGCGGCTGCTAGTCCTCCTTTCATGCAAAATCATAAGGTTCTAGCTCATGCCCAAAGCATCAAAATTGGTTAAGAAGTCAATAATCGATAACTAAAACGTTAATTTTACTACCTTTTACTCGGTATTACATCAACTTAGAAGCTACTTCTGTGTTCTACTATGGTGATTTTAGTGACTCCGCATACCGCACCCAGCGACATAGGTTTGCAGACGGTAATTTTAACCGTTTCAGAGAGAAGACCGGCCATTTTGACGATCTGGCTTTTAGTCGATTCGACAACAATTGACGAAAACATACCGATTTCTCACGTTTTCACTACATATGAACACTTTTCACATTCACTCCAGTAACGCGGCTGCTAGTTTTCCTTTCATGCAAAATCTTAAGGACCTAGCTCATGTCCAAGGCACCAAAGCCGGCTAAAAAGTCAATAACCGAATACTAAAACATGAATTGTACTACTTCTTACTGGGTATTACATCAACTTAGAAGCTTCATCTGTGTTCTACTATGGTGCTTTTAGTGTCTCCGCATACCGCAGCCTGCCACATAGCTTTGCAGATGATAATTGTAATCGTTTCAGGGAGAAGAGCGGCCAATGTGACGATCTGGCTTTAAGTCGATTCGATAACAAATGACGAAAAGGGCCGGATTTCTCAGGTTTTTACTACATATGAACACTTTTCACATTTTCCCGTTCAACGCGGCTGCTAGTCCTCCTTTCATGCAAAATCTTAAGGTCCTAGCTCATGTCCAAGCAACCAAAGAAAGGTAAAAAGTCAATAATCGAAAACTAAAACTTGAATTGCAGTACTTCTTACTGGCTATTACATCAACTTAGAAGCTTCATCTGTGTTCTACTATGGAGCTTTTAGTGTCTCCGCATGCCGCAGCATGCCACATAGCTTTGCAGATGATAATTGTAATCGTTTCATTGAGAAGAGCGGCCAATGTGATGATCTGGCTTTAAGTCCTTTCGATAACAAATGACGAAAAGGGCCGGATTTCTCAGGTTTTTACTACTTATGAACACTTTTTACATTGTCCCGTACAACGCGGCTAATAGTCCTCCTTTCATGCAAAAACTTAAGGTCGTAGCTCATGTACAAGGCACCAAAGCAGGCTAAAAAGTGAATAATCGATAACGAAAACTTGAATTGTACTACTTCTTACGGGCTATTACATTAACTTAGAAGCTTCTTCTGTGTTGTACTATGGTGCTTTAAGTGTCTATGCATACTGCACCCAGCGACATAGCATTGCAGACGATAAATAAAACCGTTTCAGAGGGAAGAGCGGCCAATGTGACAATCTGGCTTTAAGTCGATTCGATAAGAATTGACGAACACGGTCGGATTTCTCAGGTTTTCACTACATATGAACACTTTTCACATTCACCCGTGTAACGCGGCTGCTAGTCCTCCTTTCACACAAAATCTTAAGGTCCTAGCTCATGCCCAAGGCACCAAAGCCGGCTAAAAAGTCAATAATCGATAGCTAAAACGTGAATTGTACTACTTCTTACTGGCTATTACATAAACTTAGGAGATTGTTCAGTGTTCTACTATGGTGCTTTTAGTGTCTCCGCATACCGCAGAACGCGACATAGCTTTGTAGACGGTAAATATAACCGTTTCAGAGAGAAGAGCCCCCAATGTGACTATCTGGCTTTAAGTCGATTCGATAACAAAAGACGAAAACGGAGGGATTTCTCATGTTTTTAGTATATATGAACATTTGTCACATTATCCCGTGCGAAGCGGCTCTTACACTTCCCTACATGCAAAATCGTAAAGTCCTAGCTCATTTCCAAAGCACCAAAGAAAATTAAATGGTCAATAATCGATAACTAAAACTTGAATTTTACTGTTTCTTACTGGCTCTTACATTAACTTAGAAGCTTCTTCTGTATTCTACTATGGTGCTTTTAGTGTCTCCGCATACCGCAGCACGCGTCATAGCTTTGCAGACGTAAATATAACCGTTTCAGAGAGAAGAGCGGCCAATGTACGTCCTGGCTTTAAGTCGATTCGATAACAAATTACGAAAACGGACGGATTTCTCAGGTTTTTACTACAAATGAACACTTTTCACATTCTCCGTGCAACGCGACTGATAGTCCTCCTTTCATGCAAAATCTTAATGTCCTAGCTACTGTACAAGGCACGAAAGCCGAGTGAAAAGTGAATAATCGATAACGAATACTTGGATTGCACTACTTTTTACTGGCTATGACATCAACTTAGAAGCTTCATCTGTGTTCTAGTATAGTGCTTTTAGTGTCTCTCCATTACATAGCTCGCGACCTATCTTTGGAGACGATAAATATAACGGTTTCAGAGGGAAGAGCGGCCAATGTAACGAACTGGCATTAAGTCGATTCGATAACAATTGAAGAAAACATACGGATTTCTCAGGTTTTCAATACATATGAACCCTTTTCACATTCTCCCGTGCAACGCGACTGCTACTCCTCCTTTCATGCAAAACCTTATGATTCCACCTCATGTCCAAGGGACCAAAGCCGGCTAAAAATCAATAATTGATAACCAATACTTGAATTGTACTGCTTCTTACTGGCTATTACTTCCACTTAGAAGTTTCTTCTGTGTTCTATTATGTTTGCTTTTAGCCTCACCGCATACAGCAATAAGTGACATAGCTTTGCAGACGATAAATGTAACCGTTTCAGGGAGAAGAGCGTTAAATGTGACGATGTGTCTTTAAGTCGATTCGATAACAAATGACGAAAATGCACGGATTTCTCAGGTTTTTACTACATATGAACACTTTTTACATTCTCCCGTGCAACGCAGCTGCTAGTCCTCCTTTGATGAAAGGTCTTAAGGTCCTAGCTCATGTACAACTCACCAAAGCCAGCTAAAAAGTGAATAATCGATAACGAAGACTTTGAATTGTACAACTTCTTGTGGGCTATTACATTAACTTAGAAGCTTCTTCTGTGTTGTACTATGGTGCCTTAAGTGTCTATGCATACTGCACCCAGCGACATAGCTTTGCAGACGACAGATAAAATCGTTTCAGTGAGAAGAGCGGGCAATGTGACGATCTCGCTATAAGTCGATTCGATAACAAATGACGAACACGGACGGATTTCTGAGGTTTTTACTACATATGAACACTTTTCACATTGTCCCGTGCAATGCGGCTGCTAGTCGTCCTTTCATGCAAAATCTTAAGGTCCTAGCTCATGCCCAAGGCACCAAAGCCGGCTAAAAAGTCAATAATCGAAAACTAAAACTTGAATTGTACTACTTCTTACTACATATTACATCAACTTAGAAGCTTCTACTGTGTTCTACTATGGTGCTTTTAGTGTCTCCGCATACCGCACCCAGCGACATAGGTTTGCAGTGGGTAAATGTAACCGTTTCAGAGGGAAGAGCGGCCACTGTGACGATCTGGCTTTAAGTTGTTTCGATAACAATTGACGAACACAGACGGATTTGTCAGGTTTTTACTACATATGAACACTTTTCACATTCTCCCGTGCAACGCGGATGCTAGTCGTCCTATCATGCAAAATCGTAAGGTCCTAGCTCATGCCCAAGGCACAAAAAAGGCTGAAAAGTCAATAACCGAAAACTAAAACTTGAATTGTACTACTTCTTACTGGGTATTACATCAACTTAGAAGCTTCTTCTGTGCTCTACGGTGCTTTTAGTGTCTCCGCATACCGCACCCAGCGACATAGGTTTGCAGACGGTAAATTTAACCGTTTCAGAGGGAAGAGCGGCCAATGTGATGATCTGGCTTTAAGTCGATTTGATAACAATGACGAAAACGGACGGACTTCTCAGGATTTTACTACATATGAACACTTTTCACATTCTCCCGTGCAATACGGCTGCTAGTCCTCCTTTCATGCAATATCTTAAGGTCCTAGCTCATGTCCAAGGCACCACAAAAGTCTAAAAGGTCAATAATCGAAAACTAAAACTTGAAGTAAAGTAGTTCTTACTGGCTATTACATCAACTTAGAAGCTTCATCTGTGTTCTACTATGGTGCTTTTAGTGTCTCCGCATACCGCAGCATGCGACATAGCTTTGCAAATGATAATTGTAATCGTTTCAGGGAGAAGAGCGGCCAATGTGACGATCTGGCTTTAAGTCGATTCGATAACAAATGACGAAAAGGGCCGGATTTCTCAGGTTTTTACTACATATGAACACTTTTTACATTGTCCCGTGCAACGCGGCTAATAGTCCTCCTTTCTTGCAAAAACTTAAGGTACTAGCTCATGTACAAGGCATCGATGCAGGCTAAAAAGTGAATAATCGATAACGAAAACTTGAATTGTACTACTTCTTACGGGCTATTACATTAACTTAGAGGCTTCTTCTGTGTTGTACTATGGTGCCTTAAGTGTCTATGCATACTGCACCCAGCGACATAGCTTTGCAGACGACAGATAAAACCGTTTCAGTGAGAAGAGCGGGCAATGTGACGATCTCGCTATAAGTCGATTCGATAACAATTGACGAACACGGACGGATTTGTCAGGTTTTACTACATATGAATACTTTTCACATTCTTCCGTGCAACGCGGCTGCTAGTCCTCCTTTCATGCAAAATCGTAGAGTCGTAGCTCATGTCCAAGGCACCAAAGCCGGCTAAAAAGTCAGTAATCGACAACTAAAACTTGCATTGTATGACTACTTACTGTCTATTACATCAACTTAGAAGCTTCATCTGTGTTCTACTATGGTGCTTGTAGTGTCGCCGCATACCCCAGGACGCAACATAGCTTTGCAGAAGACAAATGTAACCGTTTCAGAGAGAAGAGCGGCCAATGTGTCGATCTGGATTTAAGTCGATTCGATAACAAATGACGAAAAAGTACGGATTTCTCAGGTTTTTACTACTTATGACACTTTTCACATTCGCCCGTGCAGCGCGTCTGCTAGTCCTCCTTTCATGCAAAATCGTATAGTCCTACCTCATGTGAAAGGCAACAAAGCCGGCTAAAAAGTCAATAATCGATAACTAAATCTTGAATTGTACTACTTCTTACTGGCTATTACATCAACTTAGAAGCTTTATCTGTGTTCTACTATGGTGCTTTTAGTGTCTCCGTATACCGCAGCACGCGACATAGCTTTGCAGACGATAAATGTAACCGTTTATGAGAGAAGTGCGGCTAATTTGACGATATGGCTTTAATTCGATACGATAACAAATGACGAAAACGGACAAATTTTTCAGTTTTTTGCTACATATGAACACTTTTCACATTCTCCCCTGCAACGCTTCCACTAGACTTCCCTTCATGAAAATCTTAATTTCCTAGCTCATGTCGAAGCACCAAAGAATGGCAAAAAGTCAGTAATCGATAACTAAAACTTGAATTGTACTACTTCTTACTGGCTATTACATCAACTTAGAGGCTTCATCTGTGCTCTGCAATGCTGCTTTTAGTGTCTCCGTATACCGCAGCACGCGACAGAGCTTTGCAGACGATAAATGCAACCGTTTATGAGAGAAGAGCGGCTAATATGACGATATGGCTTTAATTCGTTACGATAACAAATGACGAAAACGGACAATTTTTCAGGCTTTTACTACATATGAAAACTTTTCACATTCCCCAGTGCAACGCGGTTGCTAGTCCTGAATTTCATGCAAAATCTTAAGGTCCTATTTCATGTCAAAGGCACCAAAGCCGGCTAAAAATTCAATAATCTATAACTTAAACTTGAATTGTACTACCTCTTACTGGCTATTACATTAACTTAGAAGGTTCATCTGTATTGTATTATGGTGCTTTTAGTGTCTCCGCATACCGCAGCACCGGACATAGCTTTGCAGACGATAAATGTAATCGTTTCAGAGAGAAGAGCGGCCAATGTGTCGATCTGGATTTAAGTCGATTCGATAACAAATGACGAAAACGGACGGATTTCTCAGGTTTTTACTACATGCGAACACTTTTCACATTCTCCCGTGCAACTCGGCTGCTAGTCCTCCTTTGATGCAGAATCTCAAGGTCCTAGCTCATGTCCAAGGCACCAAGGCAGCTAAAAGGTCAATAATCAATACTTAAAACTTGAATTGTACTACTTCTTACTGGCTATTACATGAACTTAGAAGCTTCATCTGGGTTCTACTATAGTGCTTTTACTGTCTCCGCATACCGCAGCACGCGACATAGCTTTGCAGACGATAAGTACAACCGTTTCAGAGAGACGAGTGACCAATGTGACGATCTGGCTTTAAGTCGATTCGATAACAAATGACGAAAACGGACGGATTTCTCAGGGTTTTACTACATATGAACACTTTTCACATTCTCCCGTGCAACGCGGCTGCTAGTCCTCCTTTCATGCAAAATCGTAGAGTCGTAGCTCATGTCCAAGGCACCAAAGCCGGCTAAAAAGTCAGTAATCGACAACTAAAACTTGCATTGTATGACTACTTACTGTCTATTACATCAACTTAGAAGCTTCATCTGTGTTCTACTATGGTGCTTGTAGTGTCGCCGCATACCCCAGGACGCAACATAGCTTTGCAGAAGACAAATGTAACCGTTTCAGAGAGAAGAGCGGCCAATGTGTCGTTCTGGATTTAAGTCGATTCGATAACAAATGACGAAAAAGTACGGATTTCTCAGGTTTTTACTACTTATTACACTTTTCACATTCGCCCGTGCAGCGCGTCTGCTAGTCCTCCTTTCATGCAAAATCGTATAGTCCTACCTCATGTGAAAGGCAACAAAGCCGGCTAAAAAGTCAATAATCGATAACTAAATCTTGAATTGTACTACTTCTTACCGGCTATTACATCAACTTAGAAGCTTTATCTGTGTTCTACTATGGTGCTTTTAGTGTCTCCGTATACCGCAGCACGCGACATAGCTTTGCAGACGATAAATGTAACCGTTTATGAGAGAAGTGCGGCTAATTTGACGATATGGCTTTAATTCGATACGATAACAAATGACGAAAACGGACAAATTTTTCAGTTTTTTGCTACATATGAACACTTTTCACATTCTCCCCTGCAACGCTTCCACTAGACTTCCCTTCATGAAAATCTTAATTTCCTAGCTCATGTCGAAGCACCAAAGAATGGCAAAAAGTCAGTAATCGATAACTAAAACTTGAATTGTACTACTTCTTACTGGCTATTACATCAACTTAGAGGCTTCATCTGTGCTCTGCAATGCTGCTTTTAGTGTCTCCGTATACCGCAGCACGCGACAGAGCTTTGCAGACGATAAATGCAACCGTTTATGAGAGAAGAGCGGCTAATATGACGATATGGCTTTAATTCGTTACGATAACAAATGACGAAAACGGACAATTTTTCAGGCTTTTACTACATATGAAAACTTTTCACATTCCCCAGTGCAACGCGGTTGCTAGTCCTGAATTTCATGCAAAATCTTAAGGTCCTATTTCATGTCAAAGGCACCAAAGCCGGCTAAAAATTCAATAATCTATAACTTAAACTTGAATTGTACTACCTCTTACTGGCTATTACATTAACTTAGAAGGTTCATCTGTATTGTATTATGGTGCTTTTAGCGTCTCCGCATACCGCAGCACCGGACATAGCTTTGCAGACGATAAATGTAATCGTTTCAGAGAGAAGAGCGGCCAATGTGTCGATCTGGATTTAAGTCGATTCGATAACAAATGACGAAAACGGACGGATTTCTCAGGTTTTTACTACATGCGAACACTTTTCACATTCTCCCGTGCAACTCGGCTGCTAGTCCTCCTTTGATGCAGAATCTCAAGGTCCTAGCTCATGTCCAAGGCACCAAGGCAGCTAAAAGGTCAATAATCAATACTTAAAACTTGAATTGTACTACTTCTTACTGGCTATTACATGAACTTAGAAGCTTCATCTGGGTTCTACTATAGTGCTTTTACTGTCTCCGCATACCGCAGCACGCGACATAGCTTTGCAGACGATAAGTACAACCGTTTCAGAGAGACGAGTGACCAATGTGACGATCTGGCTTTAAGTCGATTCGATAACAAATGACGAAAACGGACGGATTTCTCAGGGTTTTACTACATATGAACACTTTTCACATTCTCCCGTGCAACGCGGCTGCTATTCCTCCTTTCATGCAAAATCTTAAAGTCCTAGGTCATGTCCAAGGCAACAAAGAAGGCTAAAAATTCAATAATCGATAATTAAAACTTGAAGTGTACTACATTTTACTGGCTATTACATAGCCGACTAAAAAGTCAAAAATCGATAACTAAAACTTGATTGTACTACTTCTTACTGGCTATTACATCGACTTAGAAGCTTCTTCTGTGTTCTACTATGGTGCTTTTAGTGTCTCCGCATACCGCAGGACGAGCCATAGCTTTGCAGACGATAAATGTAACCGTTTCAGTGACATGAGCGGCCAATGAGACGATCTGACATTAAGTCGATTCGATAACAAATGACGAAAACGGACGGATTTCTCAGGTTTTTACTACACATGAACACTTTTCACATTATCCCGTGCATCGCAGCTGCTAGCCCCCCTTTGATGCATGTCCAAGGCACCAAAGCCAGCAAAAAAGTCAATAATCGATATCTTAAACGTTATTGTACTACTTCTTACTGGCTATTACATCAACTTAGAAGTTTCATCAGTGTTCTACTATGGTGCTGTTAGTGTCTCCGCATACCGCAGCACGCGACATAGCTTTGCAGACGATAAATGTAACCGTTTCAGAGAGAAGAGCGACCAATATGACGATCTGGCTTTAAGTCGATTTGATAAGAAATGACGAAAACGGACGGATTTCTCAGGTTTTTACTACATATGAACACTTTTCACTTTCTCCCGTGCAACGCAGCTGCTAGTTCTCCTTTGATGCAAAATCTTAAGGTCCTAGCTCATGTCCAAGACCCCAAAGCCAGCTAAAAAGTCAATAATCGATATCTAAAACGTTATTGTACTACTTCTTA
Source organism: Schistocerca gregaria (assembly GCF_023897955.1). Taxonomy (NCBI): domain Eukaryota; kingdom Metazoa; phylum Arthropoda; class Insecta; order Orthoptera; family Acrididae; genus Schistocerca; species Schistocerca gregaria. The sequence continues at coordinate 1,468,344 of NW_026061708.1, forward strand.
CTGGCAATTACATCAACATAGAAGTTTCATCTGTGTTCCACTATGGTGCTGTTAGTGTCTCCGCATACCGCAGCACGCGACATAGCTTTGCAGATGATAAATGTAACAGTTTCAGAGAGAAGAGAGACCAATGTGACGATCTGGCTTTAAGTCGATTTGATAAGAAATGACGAAAACTGAAGGATTTCTCAGGTTTTTACTACATATGAACACTTTTCACATTCTCCCGTGCAACGCAGCTGCTAGTCCTCCTTTGATGCAAAATCTTAAGGCCCTAGCTCATGTCCAAGGCCCCAAAGCTAGCTAAAAAGTCAATAATCGATATCTAAAACGTTATTGCACTACTTCTTACTGGCAATTACTACAACTTAAAAGCTTCTTCTGTGTTCTGCTATGGTGCTGTTAGTGTCTCGGCATACCGCAGCACGCGACATAGCTTTGTAGGCGATAAATGTTACCGTTTCAGAGAGAAGAGCGGCCAATGTGACGTTCTGGCTTTAAGTCGATTTGATAAGAAATGACGAAAACGGACGGATTTCTCAGGTTTTTACTACACATGAACACTTTTCACATTCTCCCGTGCAACGCAGCTGCTAAACCTCCTTTGATGCAATGTCTTAAGGTCCTAGCTCATGTCCAAGACCCCAAAGCCAGCTAAAAAGTCAATAATCGATATCTAAAACGTTATTGTACTACTTCTTACTGGCTATTACATCAACTTAGACGTTTCTTCAGTGTTCTACTATGGTGCTGTTACTGTCTCCGCATACCGCAGCACGCGACATAGCTTTGCAGACGATAAATGTAACCGTTTCAGAGAGAAGAGCGACCAATGTGACGATCTGGCTTTAAGTCGATTTGATAAGAAATGACGAAAACGGACGGATTTCTCAGGTTTTTACTACATATGACCACTTTTCTCATTCTCCCGTGCAACGCAGCTGCTAGTCCTCCTTTGATGAAAGGTCTTATGGTCCTAGCTCATGTTCAAGACCCCAATGCCAGCTAAATAGTCAATAATCGATATCTAAAACGTTATTGTACTACTTCTTACTGGCTATTACATCAACTTAGAAGTTTCATCAGTGTTCTACTATGGTGCTGTTAGTGTCTCCGCATGCCGCAGCACGCGACATAGCTTTGCAGACGATAAATGTAACCGTTTCAGAGAGAAGAGCGACCAATGTGACGATCTGGCTTTAAGTCGATTTGATAAGAAATGACGAAAACGGACGGATTTCTCATGTTTTTACTACATATGAACACTTTTCACATTCTCCCGTGCAACGCAGCTGCTAGTTCTTCATTGATGCAATATCTTAAGGTCCTAGGTCATGTCCAAGGCCCCAAAGCCAGCTAAAAAGTCAATAATCGATATCTAAAACGTTATTGTACTACTTCTTACTGGCAATTACATCAACTTAGAAGTTTCATCTGTGTTCTACTATGGTGCTGTTAGTGTCTCCGCATACCGCAGCACGCGACATAGCTTTGCAGATGATAAATGTAACAGTTTCAGAGAGAAGAGAGACCAATGTGACGATCTGGCTTTAAGTCGATTTGATAAGAAATGACGAAAACTGAAGGATTTCTCAGGTTTTTACTACATATGAACACTTTTCACATTCTCCCGTGCAACGCAGCTGCTAGTCCTCCTTTGATGCAAAATCTTAAGGCCCTAGCTCATGTCCAAGGCCCCAAAGCTAGCTAAAAAGTCAATAATCGATATCTAAAACGTTATTGCACTACTTCTTACTGGCAATTACTACAACTTAGAAGCTTCTTCTGTGTTCTACTATGGTGCTGTTAGTGTCTCGGCATACCGCAGCACGCGACATTGCTTTGTAGGCGATAAATGTTACCGTTTCAGAGAGAAGAGCGGCCAATGTGACGTTCTGGCTTTAAGTCGATTTGATAAGAAATGACGAAAACGGACGGATTTCTCAGGTTTTTACTACACATGAACACTTTTCACATTCTCCCGTGCAACGCAGCTGCTAAACCTCCTCTGATGCAATGTCTTAAGGTCCTAGCTCATGTCCAAGACCCCAAAGCCAGCTAAAAAGTCAATAATCGATATCTAAAACGTTATTGTACTACTTCTTACTGGCTATTACATCAGCTTAGAAGTTTCATCAGTGTTCTACTATGGTGCTGTTACTGTCTCCGCATACCGCAGCACGCGACATAGCTTTGCAGACGATAAATGTAACCGTTTCAGAGAGAAGAGCGACCAATGTGACGATCTGGCTTTAAGTCGATTTGATAAGAAATGACGAAAACGGACGGATTTCTCAGGTTTTTACTACACATGAACACTTTTCACATTCTCCCGTGCAACGCAGCTGCTAGTCTTCCTTTGATGCAATGTCTTAAGGTCCTAGCTCATGTCCAAGACCCCAAAGCCAGCTAAAAAGTCAATAATCGATATCTAAAACTTTATTGTACTACTTCTTACTGGCTATTACATCAACTTAGAAGTTTCATCAGTCTTCTACTATGGTGCTGTTAGTGTCTCCGCATACCGCAGCACGCGACATAGCTTTGCAGACGATAAATGTAACCGTTTCAGAGAGAAGAGCAACCAATGTGACGATCTGGCTTTAAGTCGATTTGATAAGAAATGACGAAAACGGACGGATTTCTCATGTTTTTACTACATATGAACACTTTTCACATTCTCCCGTGCAACGCAGCTGCTAGTTCTCCATTAATGAAAATCTTAAGGTCCTAGCTCACGTCCAAGGCACCAAAGCCAGCTAAAAAGTCAATAATCGAAATCTAAAACGTTATTGTACTACTTCTTACTGGCTATTACATCAACTTAGAAGTTTCATCTGTTTTCTACTATGGTGCTGTTAGTCTCTCCGCATACCGCAGCACGCGACATAGCTTTGCAGACGATAAATGTAACAAATGTAACCGTTTCAGAGAGAAGAGTGACCAATGTAACGATCTGGCTTTAAGTTGATTTCATGAGAAATGACGAAAACGGACGGATTTCTCAGGTTTTTACTACATATGAACACTTATCACATTCTCCCGTTCAACGCAGCTGCTAATCCTCAATTGATGCAAAGTCTTAAGTTCCTAGCTCATGTCCAAAACCCCAAAGCCAGGTGAAAAGTCTATAGTCGATATCTAAAACGTTATTGTACTACTTCTTACTGGCTATTACATCAACTTAGAAGTTTCATCAGTGTTCTACTATGGAGCTGTTAGTGTCTCCGCATGCCGCAGCACGCGACATAGCTTTGCAGACGATAAATGTAACCGTTTCAGAGAGAAGAGCGACCAATGTGACGATCTGGCTTTAAGTCGATTTGATAAGAAATGGCGAAAACGGACGGATTTCCCATGCTTTTACTACATATGAACACTTTTCGCATTCTCCCGTGCAACGCAGCTGCTAGTCCTCCTTTGATGCAAAATCTTAAGGTCCTAGCTCATATCCAAGTCCCCAAAGCCAGCTAAAAAGTCAATAATCGATATCTAAAACGTTATTGTGCTACTTCTTACTGTCTATTACATCAACTTAGAAATTTCATCTGTGTTCTACTATGGTGCTGTTAGTGTCTCCGCATACCGCAGCACGCGACATAGCTCTGTAGACGAGTAATGTAACCTTTTCAGAGAGAAGAGCGTCCAATGTGACGTCCTGGCTTTAAGTCGATTTGATAAGTAATTACGAAAACGGACGGATTTCTCAGGTTTGTACTGCATATGAATACTTTTCACATTCTCTCGTGCAACGGAGCATCTAGTCCTCCTTTGATGCAAAATTTTAAGGTCCCAGCTCATGTCCAAGGCCCCAATGCCAGCTAAAAAGTCAATAATCGATATCTAAAACGTTATTGTACTACTTCTTACTGGCAATTACATCAACTTAGAAGCTTCTTCTGTTTTACTATGGTGCTGTTAGTGTCTCGGCATACCGCGGCACGCGACATAGCTTTGCAGGCGATAAATGGTTATGTTTCACAGAGAAGGGCGGCCAATGTAACGTTCTGGCTTTAAGTCGATTTGATAAGAAATGACGAAATCGGACGGATGTCTCAGGTTTTTACTACTTATGAACACTTTTCACATTCTCCCGTGCAACGCAGCTGCTAGTTCTCTTTTGATGCAAAATCTTAAGGTCCTAGCTCATGTCCAATACCCCAAAGCCAGCTAAAAAGTCAATAATCGGTATCTATAACGATATTGTACTACTTCTTACTGGCTATTACATCAACTTAGAAGTTTCATCTGTTTTCTACTATGGTGCTGTTAGTGTCTCCGCATACCGCAGCATGTGACATAGCTTTACGGACGATAAATGTAACCGTTTCAGAGAGAAGAGTGACCAATGAGACGATCTGGCTTTAAGTCGATTTGATGAGAAATGACGAAAACTTACGGATTTCTGAGGTTTTTACGACATATGAACACTTTTCACATTCTCCCGTGCAACGTAGCTGCTAGTCCTTTTTTGATGCAATATCTTAAGGTCCTAGGTCATGTCCAAGGCCCCAAAGCCAAATAAAAAGTCAATAATCGATATATAAAACGTTAATGTACTACTTTTTACTGGCTATCACATCAACTTAGAAGTTTCATCTGTGTTCTACTATGGTACTGTTAGTGTCTCCGCATACCGCAGCACGCGACATAGCTTTGCAGACGATAAATGTAACCGTTTCAGAGAGAAGAGCGGCCAATGTGACGTTCTGCCTTGAAGTCGATTTGATAAGAAATGACGAAAACTGACGAATTTCTCAGGTTTTTACTACATATGAACACTTTTCACATTCTCCCGTGCAACGCAGCTGCTAGTCCTCCTTTGATGAAAGGTCTTAAGGTCCTAGCTCATGTTCAAGACCCCAATGCCAGCTAAATAGTCAATAATCGATATCTAAAACGTTATTGTACTACTTCTTACTGGCTATTACATCAACTTAGAAGTTTCATCAGTCTTCTACTATGGTGCTGTTAGTGTCTCCGCATGCCGCAGCACGCGACATAGCTTTGCAGACGATAAATGTAACCGTTTCAGAGAGAAGAGCGACCAATGTGACGATCTGGCTTTAAGTCGATTTGATAAGAAATGACGAAAACGGACGGATTTCTCATGTTTTTACTACATATGAACACTTTTCACATTCTCCCGTGCAACGCAGCTGCTAGTCCTCCTTTGATGCAATGTCTTAAGGTCCTAGCTCATGTCCAAGACCCCAAAGCCAGCTAAAAAGTCAATAATCGATATCTAAAACATTATTGTACTACTTCTTACTGGCAATTACATCAACTTAGAAGTTTCATCTGTGTTCTACTATGGTGCTGTTAGTGTCTCCGCATACCGCAGCACGCGACATAGCTTTGCAGATGATAAATGTAACAGTTTCAGAGAGAAGAGAGACCAATGTGACGATCTGGCTTTAAGTCGATTTGATAAGAAATGACGAAAACTGAAGGATTTCTCAGGTTTTTACTACATATGAACACTTTTCACATTCTCCCGTGCAAAGCAGCTGCTAGTCCTCCTTTGATGCAAAATCTTAAGGCCCTAGCTCATGTCCAAGGCCCCAAAGCTAGCTACAAAGTCAATAATCGATATCTAAAACGTTATTGCACTACTTCTTACTGGCAATTACTACAACTTAGAAGCTTCTTCTGTGTTCTACTATGGTGCTGTTAGTGTCTCGGCATACCGCAGCACGCGACATAGCTTTGTAGGCGATAAATGTTACCGTTTCAGAGAGAAGAGCGGCCAATGTGACGTTCTGGCTTTAAGTCGATTTGATAAGAAATGACGAAAACGGACGGATTTCTCAGGTTTTTACTACACATGAACACTTTTCACATTCTCCCGTGCAACGCAGCTGCTAAACCTCCTTTGATGCAATGTCTTAAGGTCCTAGCTCATGTCCAAGACCCCAAAGCCAGCTAAAAAGTCAATTATCGATATCTAAAACGTTATTGTACTATTTCTTACTGGCTATTACATCAACTTAGAAGCTTCTTCTGTTTTACTATGGTGCTGTTAGTGTCTCGGCATACCGCGGCACGCGACATAGCTTTGCAGGCGATAAATGGTTATGTTTCACAGAGAAGGGCGGCCAATGTAACGTTCTGGCTTTAAGTCGATTTGATAAGAAATGACGAAATCGGACGGATGTCTCAGGTTTTTACTACTTATGAACACTTTTCACATTCTCCCGTGCAACGCAGCTGCTAGTTCTCTTTTGATGCAAAATCTTAAGGTCCTAGCTCATGTCCAATACCCCAAAGCCAGCTAAAAAGTCAATAATCGGTATCTATAACGATATTGTACTACTTCTTACTGGCTATTACATCAACTTAGAAGTTCCATCTGTTTTCTACTATGGTGCTGTTAGTGTCTCCGCATACCGCAGCATGTGACATAGCTTTACGGACGATAAATGTAACCGTTTCAGAGAGAAGAGTGACCAATGAGACGATCTGGCTTTAAGTCGATTTGATGAGAAATGACGAAAACTTACGGATTTCTGAGGTTTTTACGACATATGAACACTTTTCACATTCTCCCGTGCAACGTAGCTGCTAGTCCTTTTTTGATGCAATATCTTAAGGTCCTAGGTCATGTCCAAGGCCCCAAAGCCAAATAAAAAGTCAATAATCGATATATAAAACGTTAATGTACTACTTTTTACTGGCTATCACATCAACTTAGAAGTTTCATCTGTGTTCTACTATGGTACTGTTAGTGTCTCCGCATACCGCAGCACGCGACATAGCTTTGCAGACGATAAATGTAACCGTTTCAGAGAGAAGAGCGGCCAATGTGACGTTCTGCCTTGAAGTCGATTTGATAAGAAATGACGAAAACTGACGAATTTCTCAGGTTTTTACTACATATGAACACTTTTCACATTCTCCCGTGCAACGCAGCTGCTAGTCCTCCTTTGATGAAAGGTCTTAAGGTCCTAGCTCATGTTCAAGACCCCAATGCCAGCTAAATAGTCAATAATCGATATCTAAAACGTTATTGTACTACTTCTTACTGGCTATTACATCAACTTAGAAGTTTCATCAGTCTTCTACTATGGTGCTGTTAGTGTCTCCGCATGCCGCAGCACGCGACATAGCTTTGCAGACGATAAATGTAACCGTTTCAGAGAGAAGAGCGACCAATGTGACGATCTGGCTTTAAGTCGATTTGATAAGAAATGACGAAAACGGACGGATTTCTCATGTTTTTACTACATATGAACACTTTTCACATTCTCCCGTGCAACGCAGCTGCTAGTCCTCCTTTGATGCAATGTCTTAAGGTCCTAGCTCATGTCCAAGACCCCAAAGCCAGCTAAAAAGTCAATAATCGATATCTAAAACATTATTGTACTACTTCTTACTGGCAATTACATCAACTTAGAAGTTTCATCTGTGTTCTACTATGGTGCTGTTAGTGTCTCCGCATACCGCAGCACGCGACATAGCTTTGCAGATGATAAATGTAACAGTTTCAGAGAGAAGAGAGACCAATGTGACGATCTGGCTTTAAGTCGATTTGATAAGAAATGACGAAAACTGAAGGATTTCTCAGGTTTTTACTACATATGAACACTTTTCACATTCTCCCGTGCAAAGCAGCTGCTAGTCCTCCTTTGATGCAAAATCTTAAGGCCCTAGCTCATGTCCAAGGCCCCAAAGCTAGCTACAAAGTCAATAATCGATATCTAAAACGTTATTGCACTACTTCTTACTGGCAATTACTACAACTTAGAAGCTTCTTCTGTGTTCTACTATGGTGCTGTTAGTGTCTCGGCATACCGCAGCACGCGACATAGCTTTGTAGGCGATAAATGTTACCGTTTCAGAGAGAAGAGCGGCCAATGTGACGTTCTGGCTTTAAGTCGATTTGATAAGAAATGACGAAAACGGACGGATTTCTCAGGTTTTTACTACACATGAACACTTTTCACATTCTCCCGTGCAACGCAGCTGCTAAACCTCCTTTGATGCAATGTCTTAAGGTCCTAGCTCATGTCCAAGACCCCAAAGCCAGCTAAAAAGTCAATTATCGATATCTAAAACGTTATTGTACTATTTCTTACTGGCTATTACATCAACGTAGAAGTTTCATCAGTGTTCTACTATGGTGCTGTTACTGTCTCCGCATACCGCAGCACGCGACATAGCTTTGCAGACGATAAATGTAACCGTTTCAGAGAGAAGAGCGACCAATGTGACGATCTGGCTTTAAGTCGATTTGATAAGAAATGACGAAAACGGACGGATTTCTCAGGTTTTTACTACATATGAACACTTTTCACATTCTCCCGTGCAACGCAGCTGCTAGTCCTCCTTTGATGAAAGGTCTTAAGGACCTAGCTTATGTTCAAGACCCCAATGAAAGCTAAATAGTCAATAATCGATATCTAAAACGTTATTGTACTACTTCTTACTGGCTATTACATCAACTTAGCAGTTTCATCAGTGTTCTACTATGGTGCTGTTAGTGTCTCCGCATGCCGCAGCACGCGACATAGCTTTGCAGACGACAAATGTAACCGTTTCAGAGAGAAGAGCGACCAATGTGACGATCTGGCTTTAAGTCGATTTGATAAGAAATGACGAAAACGGACGGATTTCTCATGTTTATACTACATATGAACACTTTTCACATTCTCCCGTGCAACGCAGCTGCTAGTTCTCCATTGATGCAATATCTTAAGGTCCTAGGTTATGTCCAAGGCCCCAAAGCCAAATAAAAAGTCAATAATCGATATATAAAACGTTATTGTACTACTTTTTACTGGCTATCACATCAACTTAGAAGTTTCATCTGTGTTCTACTATGGTACTGTTAGTGTCTCCGCATACCGCAGCACGCGACATAGCTTTGCAGACGATAAATGTAACCGTTTCAGAGAGAAGAGCGGCCAATGTGACGTTCTGCCTTGAAGTCGATTTGATAAGAAATGACGAAAACTGACGGATTTCTCAGGTTTTTACTACATATGAACACTTTTCACATTCTCCCGTGCAACGCAGCTGCTAGTCCTCCTTTGATGCAATGTCTTAAGGTCCTAGCTCATGTCCAAGACCCCAAAGCCAGCTAAAAAGTCACTAATCGATATCTAAAACGTTATTGTACCACTTCTTACTGGCAATTACATCAACTTAGAAGTTTCATCTGTGTTCTACTATGGTGCTGTTAGTGTCTCCGCATACCGCAGCACGCGACATAGCTTTGCAGATGATAAATGTAACAGTTTCAGAGAGAAGAGAGACCAATGTGACGATCTGGCTTTAAGTCGATTTGATAAGAAATGACGAAAACTGAAGGATTTCTCAGGTTTTTACTACATATGAACACTTTTCACATTCTCCCGTGCAACGCAGCTGCTAGTCCTCCTGTGATGCAAAATCTTAAGGCCCTAGCTCATGTCCAAGGCCCCAAAGCTAGCTAAAAAGTCAATAATCGATATCTAAAACGTTATTGCACTACTTCTTACTGGCAATTACTACAACTTAGAAGCTTCTTCTGTGTTCTACTATGGTGCTGTTAGTGTCTCGGCATACCGCAGCACGCGACATAGCTTTGTAGGCGATAAATGTTACCGTTTCAGAGAGAAGAGCGGCCAATGTGACGTTCTAGCTTTAAGTCGATTTGATAAGAAATGACGAAAACGGACGGATTTCTCAGGTTTTTACTACACATGAACACTTTTCACATTCTCCCGTGCAACGCAGCTGCTAAACCTCCTTTGATGCAATGTCTTAAGGTCCTAGCTCATGTCCAAGACCCCAAAGCCAGCTAAAAAGTCAATAATCGATATCTAAAATGTTATTGTACTACTTCTTACTTGCTATTACATCAACTTAGAAGTTTCATCAGTGTTCTACTAGGGTGCTATTACTGTATCCGCATACCGCAGCACGCGACATAGCTTTGCAGACGATAAATGTAACCGTTTCAAAGAGAAGAGCGACCAAAGTGAGGATCTGGCTTTAAGTCGATTTGATAAGAAATGACGAAAACGGACGGATTTCTCAGGTTTTTACTACACATGAACACTTTTCACATTCTCCGTGCAACGCAGCTGCTAGTCTTCCTTTGATGCAATGTCTTAAGGTCCTAGCTCATGTCCAAGACCCCAAAGCCAGCTAAAAAGTCAATAATCGATATCTAAAACTTTATTGTACTACTTCTTACTGGCTATTACATCAACTTAGAAGTTTCATCAGTCTTCTACTATGGTGCTGTTAGTGTATCCGCATACCGCAGCACGCGACATAGCTTTGCAGACGATAAATGTAACCGTTTCAGAGAGAAGAGCGACCAATGTGACGATCTGGCTTTAAGTCGATTTGATAAGAAATGACGAAAACGGACGGATTTCTCATGTTTTTACTACATATGAACACTTTTCACATTCTCCCGTGCAACGCAGCTGCTAGTTCTCCATTGATGAAAATCTTAAGGTCCTAGCTCACGTCCAAGGCACCAAAGCCAGCTAAAAAGTCAATAATCGAAATCTAAAACGTTATTGTATTACTTCTTACTGGCTATTACATCAACTTAGAAGTTTCATCTGTTTTCTACTATGGTGCTGTTAGTGTCTCCGCATACCGCAGCACGCGACATAGCTTTGCAGACGATAAATGTAACAAATGTAACCGTTTCAGAGAGAAGAGTGACCAATATAACGATCTGGCTTTAAGTTGATTTCATGAGAAATGACGAAAACGGACGGATTTCTCAGGTTTTTACTACATATGAACACTTATCACATTCTCCCGTTCAACGCAGCTGCTAGTCCTCAATTGATGCAAAGTCTTAAGTTCCTAGCTCATGTCCAAAACCACAAAGCCAGGTGAAAAGTCTATAGTCGATATCTAAAACGTTATTGTACTACTTCTTACTGGCTATTACATCAACTTAGAAGTTTCATCAGTGTTCTACTATGGTGCTGTTAGTGTCTCCGCATACCGCAGCACGCGACATAGCTTTGCAGACGATAAATGTAACCGTTTCAGAGAAAAGAGCGACCAATGTGACGATCTGGTTTTAAGTCGATTTTATAAGAAAAGACGAAAACGGACGGATTTCTCATGTTTTTACTACATATGAACACTTTTCACATTCTCCCGTGCAACGCAGCTGCTAGTCCTCCTGTGATGCGAAGTCTTAAGGTCCTAGCTCATGTCCAATGCCCCAAAGCCAGCTAAAAAGTCAATAATCGATATCTAAAACGTTATTGTACTACTTCTTACTGGCTATTACATCAACTTAGAGGTTTTACCAGTGTTCTACTATGGTGCTGTTAGTGTCTCCGCATGCCGCAGCACGCGACATAGCTTTACAGACGATAAATGTAACCGTTTCAGAGAGAAGAGCGACCAATGTGACGATCTGGCTTTAAGTCGATTTGATAAGAAATGACGAAAACGGACGGATTTCTCATGCTTTTACTACATATGAACACTTTTCACATTCTCCCGTGCAACGCAGCTGCTAGTCCTCCTTTGATGCAAAATCTTAAGGTCCTAGCTCATGTCCAAGTCCCCAAAGCCAGCTAAAAAGTCAATAATCGATATCTAAAACTTTATTGTGCTACTTCTTACTGGCTATTACATCAACTTAGAAATTTCATCTGTGTTCTACTATGGTGCTGTTAGTGTCTCCGCATACCGCGGCACGCGACATAGCTTTGCAGGCGATAAATGGTACCGTTTCACATAGAAGGGCGGCCAATGTAACGTTCTGGCTTTAATTTGATTTGATAAGAAATGACGAAAACGGACGGATGTCTCAGGTTTTTACTTCATATGAACACTTTTCACATTCTCCCGTGCAACGCAGCTGCTAGTCCTCCTTTGATGCAAAGTCTTAAGGTCGTAGCTCATTTCCAAGACCCCAAAGCCAGCTAAAAAGTCAATAATCGATATCTGAAACGTTATTGCACTACTTCTTACTGCCTATTACATCAAGTTAGAAGTTTCATCAGTGTTCTACTATGGTACTGTTAGTGTCTCTGCATACCGCAGCACGCGATATAGCTTTGCAGACGATAAATGTAACCGTTTCAGAGAGAAGAGCGACCAATGTGACGTCCTGGCTTTAAGTGGATTTGATAAGAAATGACGAAAATGGACGGAATTCTCAGGTTTTTACAAGATATGAACACTCTTCACATTCTCCCGTGCAACGCAGCTGCTAGTCCTCCTTTGATGCAATGTCTTAAGGTCCTAGCTCATGTCCAAGACCCCAAAGCCAGCTAAAAAGTCAATAATCGATAATTAAAACGTTATTGTACTACTTCTTACTGGCTATTACATCAACTTAGAAGTTTCATCTGTGTTCTTCGATGGTGCTGTTAGAGTATCCGCAAACCGCAGCACGCGACATAGCTTTGCACATGATAAATGTAACAGTTTCAGAAAGAAGAGCGACCAATGTGACGATCTTGCTTTAAGTCGATTTGATAAGAAATGACGAAAACGAACGGATTTCTCAGGTTTTTACTACATATGAACACTTTTCACATTCTCCCGTGCAACGGAGCTGCTAGTCCTCCTTTGATGCAATGTCTTAAGGTCGTAGCTCATGTCCAAGACCCCAAAGCCAGCTAAAAAGTCAATAATCGATATCTAAAACGTTATTGTACTACTTCTTACTGGCAATTACATCAACTTAGAAGCTTCTTCTGTGTTCTACTATGGTGCTGTTAGTGTCTCGGCATACCGCAGCACGCGACATAGCTTTGTAGGCGATAAATGTTACCGTTTCAGAGAGAAGAGCGGCCAATGTGACGTTCTGGCTTTAAGTCGATTTGATAAGAAATGACGAAAACGGACGGATTTCTCAGGTTTTTACTACACATGAACACTTTTCACATTCTCCCGTGCAACGCAGCTGCTAAACCTCCTTTGATGCAATGTCTTAAGGTCCTAGCTCATGTCCAAGACCCCAAAGCCAGCTAAAAAGTCAATAATCGATATCAAAAACGTTATTGTACTACTTCTTACTGGCTATTACATCAACTTAGAAGTTTCTTCAGTGTTCTACTATGGTGCTGTTACTGTCTCCGCATACCGCAGCACGCGACATAGCTTTGCAGACGATAAATGTAACCGTTTCAGAGAGAAGAGCGACCAATGTGACGATCTGGCTTTAAGTCGATTTGATAAGAAATGACGAAAACGGACGGATTTCTCAGGTTTTTACTACATATGAACACTTTTCACATTCTCCCGTGCAACGCAGCTGCTAGTCCTCCTTTGATGAAAGGTCTTAAGGTCCTAGCTCATGTTCAAGACCCCAATGCCAGCTAAATAGTCAATAATCGATATCTAATACGTTATTGTACCACTTCTTACTGGCTATTACATCAACTTAGAAGTTTCATCAGTGTTCTACTATGGTGCTGTTAGTGTCTCCGCATGCCGCAGCACGCGACATAGCTTTGCAGACGATAAATGTAACCGTTTCAGAGAGAAGAGCGACCAATGTGACGATATGGCTTTAAGTCGATTTGATAAGAAATGACGAAAACGGACGGATTTCTCATGTTTTTACTACATATGAACACTTTTCACATTCTCCCGTGCAACGCAGCTGCTAGTTCTCCATTGATGCAATATCTTAAGGTCCTAGGTCATGTCCAAGGCCCCAAAGCCAAATAAAAAGTCAATAATCGATATATAAAACGTTATTGTACTACTTTTTACTGGCTATCACATCAACTTAGAAGTTTCATCTGTGTTCTACAATGGTACTGTTAGTGTCTGCGCATACCGCAGCACGCGACATAGCTTTGCAGACGATAAATGTAACCGTTTCAGAGAGAAGAGCGGCCAATGTGACGTTCTGCCTTGAAGTCGATTTGATAAGAAATGACGAAAACTGACGTATTTCTCAGGTTTTTACTACATATGAACACTTTTCACATTCTCCCGTGCAACGCAGCTGCTAGTCCTCCTTTGATGCAATGTCTTAAGGTCCTAGCTCATGTCCAAGACCCCAAAGCCAGCTAAAAAGTCAATAATCGATATCTAAAACGTTATTGTACTACTTCTTACTGGCAATTACATCAACTTAGAAGTTTCATCTGTGTTCTACTATGGTGCTGTTAGTGTCTCCGCATACCGCAGCACGCGACATAGCTTTGCAGATGATAAATGTAACAGTTTCAGAGAGAAGAGAGACCAATGTGACGATCTGGCTTTAAGTCGATTTGATAAGAAATGACGAAAACTGAAGGATTTCTCAGGTTTTTACTACATATGAACACTTTTCACATTCTCCCGTGCAACGCAGCTGCTAGTCCTCCTTTGATGCAAAATCTTAAGGCCCTAGCTCATGTCCAAGGCCCCAAAGCTAGCTAAAAAGTCAATAATCGATATCTAAAACGTTATTGCACTACTTCTTACTGGCAATTACTACAACTTAGAAGCTTCTTCTGTGTTCTACTATGGTGCTGTTAGTGTCTCGGCATACCGCAGCACGCGACATAGCTTTGTAGGCGATAAATGTTACCGTTTCAGAGAGAAGAGCGGCCAATGTGACGTTCTGGCTTTAAGTCGATTTGATAAGAAATGACGAAAACGGACGGATTTCTCAGGTTTTTACTACACATGAACACTTTTCACATTCTCCCGTGCAACGCAGCTGCTAAACCTCCTTTGATGCAATGTCTTAAGGTCCTAGCTCATGTCCAAGACCCCAAAGCCAGCTAAAAAGTCAATAATCGATATCTAAAACGTTATTGTACTACTTCTTACTGGCTATTACATCAACTTAGAAGTTTCATCAGTGTTCTACTATGGTGCTGTTACTGTCTCCGCATACCGCACCACGCGACATAGCTTTGCAGACGATAAATGTAACCGTTTCAGAGAGAAGAGCGACCAATGTGACGATCTGGCTTTAAGTCGATTTGATAAGAAATGACGAAAACGGACGGATTTCTCAGGTTTTTACTACACATGAACACTTTTCACATTCTCCCGTGCAACGCAGCTGCTAGTCCTCCTTTGATGCAATGTCTTAAGGTCCTAGCCCATGTCCAAGACCCCAAAGCCAGCTAAAAAGTCAATAATCGATATCTAAAACTTTATTGTACTACTTCTTACTGGCTATTATCTTACTGGCTATTACATCAACTTAGAAGTTTCATCAGTCTTCTACTACGGTGCTGTTAGTGTCTCCGCATACCGCAGCACGTGACATAGCTTTGCAGACGATAAATGTAACCGTTTCAGAGAGAAGAGCAACCAATGTGACGATCTGGCTTTAAGTCGATTTGATAAGAAATGACGAAAACGGACGGATTTCTCATGTTTGTACTACATATGAACACTTTTCACATTCTCCCGTGCAACGCAGCTGCTAGTTCTCCATTGATGAAAATCTTAAGGTCCTAGCTCACGTCCAAGGCACCAAAGCCAGCTAAAAAGTCAATAATCGAAATCTAAATCGTTATTGTACTACTTCTTACTGGCTATTACATCAACTTAGAAGTTTCATCTGTTTTCTAATATGGTGCTGTTAGTCTCTCCGCATACCGCAGCACGCGACATAGCTTTGCAGACGATAAATGTAACAAATGTAACCGTTTCAGAGAGAAGAGTGACCAATGTAACGATCTGGCTTTAAGTTGATTTCATGAGAAATGACGAAAACGGACGAATTTCTCAGGGTTTTACTACATATGAACACTTATCACATTCTCCCGTTCAACGCAGCTGCTAGTCCTCAATTGATGCAAAGTCTTAAGTTCCTAGCTCATGTCCAAAACCCCAAAGCCACGTGAAAACTCTATAGTCGATATCTAAAACGTTATTGTACTACTTCTTACTGGCTATTACATCAACTTAGAAGTTTCTTCAGTGTTCTACTATGGTGCTGTTAGTGTCTCCGCATACCGCAGCACGCGACATAGCTTTGCAGACGATAAATGTAACCGTTTCAGAGAAAAGAGCGACCAATGTGACGATCTGGTTTTAAGTCGATTTTATAAGAAAAGACGAAAACGGACGGATTTCTCATGTTTTTACTACATATGAACACTTTTCACATTCTCCCGTGCAACGCAGCTGCTAGTCCTCCTGTGATGCAAAGTCTTAAGGTCCTAGCTCATGTCCAATGCCCCAAAGCCAGCTAAAAAGTCAATAATCGATATCTAAAACGTTATTGTACTACTTCTTACTGGCTATTACATCAACTTAGAAGTTTCACCAGTGTTCTACTATGGTGCTGTTAGTGTCTCCGCATGCCGCAGCACGCGACATAGCTTTGCAGACGATAAATGTAACCGTTTCAGAGAGAAGAGCGACCAATGTGACGTCCTGGCTTTAAGTCGATTTGATAAGAAATTACGAAAACGGACGGATTTCTCAGGTTTGTACTGCATATGAATACTTTTCACGTTCTCCCGTGCAACGGAGCATCTAGTCCTCCTTTGATGCAAAATTTTAAGGTCCCAGCTCATGTCCAAGGCCCCAATGCCAGCTAAAAAGTCAATAATCGATATCTAAAACGTTATTGTACTACTTCTTACTGGCAATTACATCAACTTAGAAGCTTCTTCTGCTTTACTATGGTGCTGTTAGTGTGTCGGCATACCGCGGCACGTGACATAGCTTTGCAGGCGATAAATGGTACCGTTTCACAGAGAAGGGCGGCCAATGTAACGTTCTGGCTTTAATTTGATTTGATAAGAAATGACGAAAACGGACGGATTTCTCAGGTTTTTACTTCATATGAACACTTTTCACATTCTCCCGTGCTACGCAGCTGCTAGTCCTCCTTTGATGCAAAATCTTAAGGCCGTAGCTCATGTTCAAGGCCCCAAAGCCAGCTAAAAAGTCAATAATCGATATCTAAAACGTTATTGTACTACTTCTTACTGGCAGTGTTATCAACTTAGAAGCTTCTTCTGTTTTACTATGGTGCTGTTAGTGTCTCGGCATACCGCAGCACGCGACATAGCTTTGCAGGAGATATATGGTACTGTTTCAGAGAGAAGAGCGGCCAATGTAACGTTCTGGCTTTAAGTCGATTTGATAAGAAATGACGAAAACGGACGGATTTCTCAGGTTTGTACTACATGTGAACACTTTTCACATTCTCCCGTGCAACGCAGCTGCTAGTCCTCCTTTGATGCAAGATCTTAAGGCCCTAGCTCATGTCCAAGACCCCAAAGCCAGCTAAAAAGTCAATAATCGATATCTAAAACGTTATTGCACTACTTCCTACTGGCTATTACATCAACTTAGAAGTTTCATCAGGGTTCTACTATGGTACTGTTAGTGTCTCTGCATACCGCAGCACGCGACATAGCTTTGCAGATGATAAATGTAACAGTTACAGAGAGAAGAGCGACCAATGTGACGATCTTGCTTTAAGTCGATTTGGTAAGAAATGACGAAAACGGACGGATTTCTCAGGTTTTTACTACACATGAACACTTTTCACATTCTCCCGTGCAACGCACCTGCTAGTTCTCCTTTGATGCAAAATCTTAAGGTCCTAGCTCATGTCCAAGGCCCCATTGCCAGCTAAAAATTCAATAATCGGTATCTAAAACGTTATTGCACTACTTCTTACTGGCTATTACATCAACTTAGGAGTTTCATCTGTTTTCTACTATGGTGCTGTTAGTGTCTCCGCATACCGCAGCACGCGACATAGCTTTGCAGACGATAAATGTAACCGTTTCAGAGAGAAGAGCGACCAATGTGACGATCTGGCTTTAAGTCGATTTGATAAGAAATGACGAAAACGAACGGATTTCTCAGGTTTTTACTACATATGAACACTTTTCACATTCTCCCGTGCAACGCAGCCGCTAGTCCTCCTTTGATGCAAAATCTTAATGCCGTAGCTCACGTTCAAGGCCCCAAAGCCAGCTAAAAAGTCAATAATCGATATCTAAAACGTTATCGTGCTACTTCTTACTGGCAATTACATCAACTTAGAAGCTTCTTCTGTATTCTACTATGGTGCCTATATTGTCTCCGCATACCACAGCACGCGACATAGCTTTGCAGACGATAAATGTAACCGTTACAGAGAGAATGGCGGCCAATGTAACGATCTGGCTTTAAGTCGATTCGATAACAAATGACGAAAACGGACGGATATCTCAGGTTTTTACTATATATAAACACTTTTCACATTCTCCCGTGCAACGCAGCTGCTAGTCCTCCTTAGATGCAAAATCTGAAGGTCCTACCCCATGTCCAAGGCCCCAAAGCCAGCTAAAAAGTCAATAATCGATATCTAAAACGTTATTGTACTACTTCTTACTGGCAATTACATCAACTTAGAAGCTTCTTCTGTGTTCTACTATGGTGCATTTATTGTCTAAGCATACCACAGCACCCGACATAGCTGTGCAGACGGTAAATGTAACCGTTACAAAGAGAATCGCGGCCAATGTAACGTTCTGGCTTTAAGACGATTTGATAACAGATGAGGAAAACGGACGGATTTCTCAGGTTTTTACTACTTATCAACACTTATCACATTCTCCCGAGCAACGCGGCTGCTGGTCCTCCTTTCATGCAAAATCTTAATGTCCTAGCTCATGTACAAGACACCAAAGACGGCTAAAGGGACAATAATCGATAACTAATACGTGAATTGTAATACTTCTTACTAGCTATTACATCAGCTTAGAAGCTTCTTCTGTGTTCTGCTATGGTGTTATTTGTTTCTTCGCATATCGCATTACGCGTCATAGCTTTGTAGACGATAAATGTAACCGTTTCAGAGAGAAGACCGGCCAACGTGACGTTCTGGGTTTAAGTCGATTCGATAACAAATGAGAAAAACGGACGGATATCTCAGGTTGTTACTACATATGAACACTTTTCACATTCTCCCGTGCAACGCGTCTGCTAGACTTCCCTTCAAGCAAAATCTTAAGGTCCTAGCTCATGTCCAAGGCACCAAAGAAGGGTAAAAGGTCAATATTCGATAACTAAAACTTGAATTGTAGTGTTTCTTACTGGCTATTACATCAACTTAGAAGCTTCTTCTGTGATCTGCTATGGTGCTTTTAGTGTCTAGCCCATACCGCAGCACACGACACAGCTTTGCAGACGATAAATGAAACCGTTTCAGAGAGAGGAGTGGCCAATGTAGCGATCTGGCTTTAAATCGATTTGATAACAAATGACGAAAATGGCAGATGTCTCAGGTTTTTAGCACATATGAACACTTTTCAAATCACCCGTGCAAAGCGGCTGCTAGTCCTTCATCATGCAAAAACTTAAGGTCCTAGCACAAGTCCAAGGCGCCAAACCCGTCTAAAAAGTCAATAATCGATTACTAACACGTGAATTGTACTACTTCTTACTGGCTATTACTTCAACTTAGAAACTTCTTCTGTGTTCTACTATGGTGCTTTTAGTGTCTCCGCAAGCCGCAGCACGCGACATAGCTATGCAGACGATAAATGTAACCGTTTCAGAGAGAAGAGCGGGCAGTGTGACGATCTGGCTTTCATTCGATTCGATAAGAAAAAACGAAAACGGCCCGATTTCTCAGGTTTTTACTACATATAAACACTTTTCACATTCTCCCGTGCAACGTGGCTGCCAGACTTCCCATCAAGTAAGCACCAAAGAAAGGTAAAAGGTAAATAATCAATAACTAAAACTTGAATTGTACTGTTTCTTACTAGCTATTACGTCAACTTAGAAGCTTCTTCTGTGTTCTACTATGGTGCTTTACGTGTCGAGCCCATACCGCAGCACACGACATAGCTTTGCAGACGATAAATGAAACCGTTTCAGAGAGAAGAGCGGCCAATGTGACGAACTGGCTTTAAGTCGAATGGTTAACAAATGACGAAAACGGACGGATTTCTCAGGTTTTTACTATATATATGAACACTTTTTACATACTCCCGTGCAAAGTGGCTGCTAGACATCCCTTTATGCAAAATCTTAAGGTCCTAGCTAATGTCCAAATCACCAAAGAAGGGTAAAAGGTCAATAATCGATAACTATAACTTGAATTGTACTATTTCTAACTTGCTATTACATCAACTTTGAAGCTTCTTCTGTGTTCTGCTATGATGCTTTTAGTGTCTCGCGCATACCGCAACACGCGACATAGCTTTGCACACTATAAATATAACCGTTTCAGAGAGAAGAGCGGCCAATGTGACGATCTGGCTTTAAGGCGATGCGATAACAAATGACGAAAACGGACAGATTTCGCAGGTTTTTACTACTTATGATCACTTTTCAAATTACCCGTGCAAAGCGGCTGCTAGTCCTTCATCATGCAAAAACTTAAGGTCCTAGTTCAAATCCAAGGCGCCAAAGCCGTCTAAAAAGTCAATAATCGATAACTAAAATGTGAATTGTACTACATCTTACTGGCTATTACATCAACTCAGAAGCTACTTCTGTGTTCTACTATGGTGCTTTTAGTGTCTCCGTATACTGCAGCAAGCGACATACCTTTGCAGACAATAAATTTAATGGTTTCAGAGAGAAGAGCGGCCAATGTAACAATCTGGCTTCAAGTCGATTTGATAACAAATGACGAAACCGGAACGATATGTCAGGTTTTTACTCCATAAGAACACTTTTCACATTCTTCCTTGCAACGCGGCTGCTAGTCCTCCTTTCATGCAAAATTTTAAGGTCCTAGCTCATGCCCAAGGCACCAAAGCCGGCTAAAAAGTCAATAATCGATAACTAAAACTTGAATAATACTTCTTCTTACTGGCTTCTACATCAGCTTAGAAACTTCACGTGTGTTCTACTATGGTGCTTTTAGTGTCTCCGCATACCTCAGCACGCGACATAGCTTTGCAGACTATAAATAAAACCGTTTCAGAGAGAAGAGCGGCCAATGTGACGATCTGGCTTTAAGTCGATTCGATAACAAATGACGAAAACGGACGGATTTCTCATGTTTTTAGTACATATGAACACTTTTCACAATCTCAATAGCAACGCGGCACGCAGCACGCGACTTGGCTTTGCAAGCGATAAATGAAACCGTTTCAGAGAGAAGAGCGGCCAATGTAACGATCTGGCTTTAAGTCGATATGATAACAAATGACGAAAACGGACGGATATCTCAGGTTTTTACTACGTATGAACACTTTTCACATTCTCGCGTGCAACGCAGCTGCTAGTCCTCCATTTATGCAAAATCGTAAGGTCCTTGCTCGTGTCCAAGGTACCAAAGAAGGCTAAAATGACAGTAATCGACAACTGAAACTTGAATTGTACTGCTTCTTACTGGCTATTACATAAACTTAGAAACTTCTTCTGTGCTCTATTTTGGTGCTTTTAGTGTCTCCGTATACCGCAGCACGCGACATAGATTTGCACACGATAAATGTAACCGTTTCAGAGAGAAGAGCTGCCAATATTCGATCTGGCATTAAGTCGATTCGATTGCAAATGACGAAAACGGGCGAATTTCTCAGGTTTTTGCTAGATGTGAACACTTTCCACATTCTCCTGTGCGATGTGGCTGATAGACCTTCCTTCATGCAAAATCATAAGATTCTAGCGCATGTACAAGGCACCAATGCCGGCTAAAAAGTCATTAATCAATAACTAAAACTTGAATTTGACTGCTTCTTACTGGTTATTACGTCAACTTAGAAACTTCTTCTGTGTTCTACTATCGTGGCTTTAGTGTCTCCGCATTCCGCAGCACGCGACATAGCTTTGCACACGATGAATGTAACCGTTTTAGAGAGAAGACCGGCCAATGTGACGATCTGGCTTTAAGTCGATACGATAAAAAATGACGAAAACGGGCGGATTTCTTAGGTTTTTAGTACATATGAACACTTTTCACATTCTCTCGTGTAACGTGGCTCATCAGACCTTGATTAATGCCAAATTTTACGGTAGTCGGTCATTTCACTGGCACCAAAGCCGGCTAATAAATCAATAATCGATAACTAAAACCTGAATTGTACTGTTTCCTAAGGGCTAATTACATCTACCTAGAAGCGTCTTCTGTGTTCTACTGTGTTGTTTTTAGTGTCTCCGCATTCCTTAGCACGCAACATAAGTTTGCAGACGATAAATGTAACCGTTTCAGAGAGAAGAGCGGCCAATGTAACAATCTGGCTTTAAGTCGATTTGATAACAAATGACGAAAACGGACGGATATCTCAGGTTTTAACTACATAAGAACACTTTTCACATTCTCCCGTGCAACGCGGCTGCTAGTCCTCCTTTCATGCGAAATCTTAAGGTCCTAGCTCGTGTCCAAGGCACCAAAGCCGGCTAAAAAGTGAATAATCGATAACAAAAACTTGAATTGTACTACGTGTTACTGTCTACTACATCAACTTGGAAGATTCCTATGTGTTCTAGTATAGTGATTTTAGTGTCTCCGCATACCGCAGCACGTGACACTGCTTTGGAGACGATAAACGTAACCGTTTCAGAGAGAAGAGCGGCCAATGTAACGATCTGGCTTGAAGTCGATTTGATAAAAAATGACGAAAACGGACTGATATCTCAGGTTTTTACTACATAAGAAGACTTTTCACATTATCCCGTGCAACGCTTCTGCTAGTCCTCCTTTCATGCAAAATCTTAAGGTCCAAGCTCATGTCCAAGGCACCAAAGCCGGCTAAAAAGTCAATAATCGAAAGCTAATACTTGAATTGTACTGCTTCTTACTGGGTATTACATGAACTTAGAAGCTTCTTCTGTGTTCTACTATGGTGTATTTAGTGTCTCCGCATACCGCAGCACGCGACATAGCTTTGCACACGATAAATGTAACCGTTTCAGAAAAAAGAGCGGAAAATGTGACGATCTGGCATTAAGTCGATTCGATAGCAAATGACTATAACGGTCGGATTTCTCAGGTTTTTACTAGATATGAACACGTTTCACGTTCTCCCGTGCAACGTGGCCGCTAGACCTCCTTTCATACCAAATCTTAAGGTCCTAGCTCATGTACAATGCACTGAAGCCATCTAAAAAGTCTATAACTGACAACTAAAACTTGAATTGTACTGCTTCTTACTTGCTATTACATCAACTTAGAAGCTTCTTCTCTGTTCTACTATGGTGCTTTTAGTGTCTCCGCATACTGCAGCACGCGACATAGCTTTGCACACGATAAATGTAATCGTTTCAGAGAGAAGAGCGGCCAATGTGACGATCTGTAATTAAGTCGATTGGATAGCAAATGACGAAAACGAGCGGATTTCTCAGGTTTTTACTAGATGTGAACACTTTTCACATTCTCCCGTGCGATATGGCTCATAGACCTCCCTTCATACTAAATCGTAAGGTCCTAGCTCATGTCGAATGCACTAAAGCCTTCTAAAAATTCACTAATCGATAACTAATACTTCAATTGTACAGTTGCTTACTGGCTATTACATCAACTTAGAAGCTTCTTCTGTGTTCTACTATGGTGCTTTTAGTGTCTCCGCATACCGCAGCACGCGACATAAGTTTGCACACGATAAATGTAACCGTTTCAGAGGGAAAACGGCCAATGTGACGATCTGGCATTACGTCGATCCGAAAGCAGATGACGAAAACGGGCGGATTTCTTAGGTTTTTACTGCACATAAAAACTTCTCACTTTCTCCCGTGCAACGTGGCTGCCAGACCTCCCTTCATGCCAAATCTTAAGGTCCTAGCTCATGTCCAAGGCACCAAAGCCGGCTAAAAATTCAATAATCGATAACTAAAACTTGAATTGTACTGCTTCTTACTGGCTATTACACCAAATTAAAAGCTTCTTCTGTGTTTTACTATGGTGCTTTTAGTGTCTCCGCAAACCGCAGCACGCTACATAGCTATGCAAATAATAAATGTAACCGTTTCAGAGAGGAAACGGCCAATGTGACGATCTGGCATTACGTGGATTCGAAAGCAGATGTGAAAACGGGCGGATTTCCTTGGTTTTTAGTACATATGAACACTTTTCACATTCTCTCGTGTAACGTGGCTGCCAGACCTTGTTTAATGCCAAATCTTAAGGTAGTCGGTTATTTCACTGGCACCAAAGCCGGCTAATAAATCGTCTACATCTACATCGACATGACTACTCTGCAATTCACATTTAAGTGCTTTTCAGAGGGTTCATCGAACCACAATCATACTATCTCCTACTGTTCCACTCCCGAACAGCGAGCGGGAAAAACGAACAGTTAAACCTTTCTGTTCGAGCTCTGATTTCTCTTATTTTATTTTGATGTTCATTCCTACCTATGTAGGTTGGGCTCAACAAAATATTTTCGCATTCGGAAGAGAAAGTTGGTGACTGAAATTTCGTAAAAAGGTCTCGCCATGACGAAGAACGTCTATGCTGTAATGACTTCCATCCCAACTCGTGTATCATATCTGCCACACTCTCTCCCCTATAACGCGATAATACAAAACGAGCTGCCCGTTTTTGCACCCTTTCGATGTCCTCCGTCAATCCCACCTGGTAAGGATCCCACACCGCGCAGCAATATTCTAACAGAGGACGAACGAGTGTAGTGTAAACTGTCTCTTTAGTGGACTTCTTGCATCTTCTAAGTGTCCTGCCAATGAAACGCAACCTTTGGCTGGCCCTCCCGACAATATTATCTATGTGGTCCTTCCAACTGAAGTTGTTCGTAATTTTAACACCCAGGTACTTAGTTGAATTGACAGCCTTGAGAATTGTACTATTTATCGAGTAATCGAATTCCAACGGATTTCTTTTGGATCTCATGTGGATCATCTCACACTTTCCGTTATTTAGCGTCAGCTGCCACCTGACAAACCATACAGCAATCTTTTCTAAATCGCTTTGCAGCTGATACTGGTCTTCAGATGACCTTACTAGACGTTAAATTACAGCATCATCTGCGAACAGTCTAAGAGAACTGCTCAGATTGTCACCCAGGTCATTTATATAGATCAGGAACAGTAGAGGTCCCAGGACGCTTCCCTGGGGAACACCTGATATCACTTTAGTTTTACTCGATGATTTGCCATCTATTACTACGAACTGCGACCTTCCTGACAGGAAATCACGAATCCAGTCGCACAACTGACACGATACCCCATAGCTCCGCAGCTTGATTAGAAGTCGCTTGTGGGGAACGGTGTCAAAAGCTTTCCGGAAATCTAGAAATACGGAATCAACTTGAGATCCCCTGTCGATAGCGGCCATTACTTCGTGCGAATAAAGAGCTAGCTGCGTTGCACAAGAGCGATGTTTTCTGAAGCCATGCTGATTACGTGTCAATAGATCGTTCCCTTCGAGGTGATTCATAATGTTTGAATACAGTATATGCTCCAAAACCCTACTGCAAACCGACGTCAATGATATAGGTCTGTAGTTAAATGGATTACTCCTACTACCCTTCTTGAACACTGGTGCGACCTGCGCAATTTTCCAATCTGTAGGTATAGATCTATCGGTGAGCGAGCGGTTG
This sequence comes from Schistocerca gregaria, assembly GCF_023897955.1. Taxonomy (NCBI): domain Eukaryota; kingdom Metazoa; phylum Arthropoda; class Insecta; order Orthoptera; family Acrididae; genus Schistocerca; species Schistocerca gregaria. Next base: position 1,493,750 of record NW_026061708.1, read on the forward strand.
TATATGAGTGCTAAGTAGGGAGCTATAGTATCAGCGTAATCTGAAAGGAACCTAATCGGTATACAATCTGGACCTGAAGACTTGCCCGTATCAAGCGATTTGAGTTGCTTCGCAACCCCTAAGGTATCTACTTCTAAGAAACTCATGCTAGCAGATGTTCGTGTTTCAAATTCTGGAATATTCCATTCGTCTTCCCTGGTGAAGGAATTTCGGAAAACTGCGTTCAATAACTCCGCTTTAGCAGCACAGTCGTCGATAACAGTACCATCGGCACTGCGCAGCGAAGGTATTGACTGCGTCTTGCCGCTTGTCTACTTTACATACGACCAGAATTTCTTCGGATTTTCTACCAAATTTCGAGACGATGTTTCGTTGTGGAACCTATTAAAGGCATCTCGCATCGAAGTACGTGCCAAATTTCGCGCGTCTGTAAATTTTAGCCCATCTTCGGGATTTCGCGTTCTTCTGAACTTCGCATGTTTTTTCCGTTGCCTCTGCAACAGCGTTCGGACTTTTTTTGTGTACCACGGGGGATCCGTTCCATCTCTTACCAATTTATGAGGTATGAATATCTCAATTGCTGTTGCTACTATGTCTTTGAATTTGAGCCACATCTCGTCTACATTCGCATAGTCAGTTCGGAAGGAATGGAAATTGTCTTTTAGGAAGGCTTCTAGTGGCACTTTATCCGCTTTTTTAAATAAAATTATTTTGCGTTTGTTTCTGATGGATTTGGAAGAAATGGTATTGAGCCTAGCTACAATGACCTTGTGATCACTAATCCCTGTATCAGTCATGATGCTCTCTATCAGCTCTGGATTGTTTGTGGTCAAGAGGTCAAGTGTGTTTTCGCAACCATTTACAATTCGCGTGGGTTCGTGGACTAACTGCTCGAAATAATTTTCGGAGAATGCATTTAGGACAATCTCGGAAGACGTTTTCTGCCTACCACCGGTTTTGAACAAGTATTTTTGCCAACATACCGAGGGTAGGTTGAAATCCCCACCAACTATAACCGTATGAGTTGGGTATTTATTTGTTACGAGACTCAAACTTTCTCTGAACTGTTCCGCAACTGTATCATCGGAGTCTGGGGGTCGGTAGAAGGAGCTAATTATTAACTTAATTCGGCTTTTAAGTATAACCTCCACCCACACCAATTCACACGGAGTATCTACTTCGACTTCACTACAAGATAAACCACTACTGACAGACACAAACACTCCACCACCAATTCTGCCTAATCTATCTTTCCTGAACACCGTCTGAGACTTCGTAAAAATTTCTGCAGAGCTTATTTCAGGCTTTAGCCAGCTTTCTGTACCTATAACGATATCTGCTTCTGTGCTTTCTATTAGCGCTTGAAGCTCAGGGACTTTTCCAGCGCAACTACAACAATTTACAACTATAATTCCGACTGTTCCTTGATCCAAGCACGTCCTGTAATTGCCAAGCACCCTTTGACATTGCAGCCCATCCCGCACTTTCCCGAGGCCTTCTAACCTAAAAAACCGCCCAGTCCACGCCACACAGCCTCCGCTACCCGTGTAGCCGCCAGCTGAGTGTAGTGAACTCCTGACCTATTCAGCGGAACCCGAAACCCCACCAGCCTATGGCGCAAGTCAATGAATCTGCAGCCAATAAGGTTGCAAAACCGTCTGAGCCTCTGATTCAGACCCTCCATCCGGCTCTGCACCAAAGGTCCGCAGTCGGTTTTCTCAACGATGCTGCAGATGGTCAGCTCTGCCTTCATCTCGTAAGAAAGACCGGCAGCCTTCACCAAATCAGATAGCCGCTGGAATCCAGAGAGAATTTCCTCAGATCCAAAGCGACACACGTCATTAGTGCCGACATGTGCCACCACCTGCAGCTGGCTGCACCCTGTGCTCTTCATGGCATCCGGAAGGACCCTTTCCACATCAGGAATGACTCCTCCCGGAATGCACACGAAGTGCACACTGGATTTCTTCCCCTCCTTAGCCGCCGTATCCCTAAGGGGCCCCATTACGCGCCTAACATTGGAGCTCCCAACTAATCGATAACTAAAACCTGAATTGTACTGTTTCCTACGGGCTAATTACATCAACCTAGAAGCTTCCTCTATGTTCTACTGTGTTGTTTTTAGTGTCTCTGCATTCCTTAGCACGCGACATAAGTTTGCAGACGATAAATGTAACCGTTTCAGAGAGAAAAGCTGCCAATGTAACGCTCTGGCAATACGTCGATTTGATAGCAAATGACGAAAACGGGCTTATTTCTTAGGTTTGTACTACATATGAACACTTTTCACATTCTCTCGTGTAACGTGGCTTTTAGGCCTCTCTTCATGCAAAATCTTAAGGTCGTCGGTAATGTCAAGGCACCAAAGCCGGATAATAAGTCAATAATCGATTACTAAAACTTAAAGTTTACTGCTTCTTACTGGCTGATTACATCAACTTATAAGCTTCTTCTGTGTTTTACTGTGTTGCTATTAGTACCTCCACATAGCGCAGCACACAACATAAGTTTTCAGACTATGAAGGTAACCACTTCACAGAGAAATTCCAAATTCTGTGTCTGTGTCTACTGCCTGCTCATATTGTTTAAAGCAGGTTGCTCTAAATGCCCAGTGGATCTGATTCCCTTGATACCCATTCTAAACAATCTCGGATTGGGAAAGACCAAGCTCTGCTTATACTTATAGTCTGGGAAGTTGACATATCTTAGACAGTAAAATATGATGGTTAAAGATGTCCACTGAGTATTCCCATATACACTGAAGTTAGCTTTGAACAACAAATTATTAATTGGCCACCTACTCTTGACTCAATAGCTACTAAGATCTTTCACTGGTGAAGGAGGTGACAACGTTGTTACGTCCATTAGAGGCTTCTGTAGTTTGCTGAGAATGATGTGATATAATTGTGCCTTGTGATTTTCTGTGGAGTTCCAGAGTAAGTTCTACACTGGTGCAGGACATCCATTATTGCTGTTCTCATTCGAGGCAATCCTGGATTCTAAATCTCAAGCACCAGAGGATTAGAAACAGCAATGCAACCTCTGTCTTCCTGGCTGTCCACTATTTCAAAGTGCTGTGGTTGACAGTCTCTTCTCATTGTGCAGTGCTTGTAGATTATTGTAAATGGATAAACTGCAATATTTAGAACATCTCATTCTAAACTTTCTAAAGAACGAGACTTTTCTGTCACGACCACTTTTTGTGTGAGGTGATAAATACCAGGAATTTGATTGTATTTTGAGAACCTAATGGTGACATACATTAGTGTCTGTGTAAATTAATGGAACTGGATTTTTCCTGAGGTCGGCAGTTTTCCGAAGGTCGGCGTTTTCCCACGAGGTCGGCGTTTTACCCCGAGGTCGACGTTTTTCCCTCGAGGTCTGCGTTTTTCCCCGAGGTCGGCGTTTTTTCCCTACGTCTGCGTTTTTGCACTGAGGTCGGATCGGCGATTTTTTCCCCGAGGTCTAGAAATCTATCGGTATATTGAAAATCCAAAGTATTTTGATGTATATCGAACTATACTGATATGTCAAGTCAACTTGAAACATATATCCGACCACTAGATATCGGTATTTATCGAGATAGCGATATATTTCGATATACCTATTTATTTCGAGAATCGTTTTCTTAGGGGTACAGATTTTTTTCAAGACGTCCATTCTTTCCCATTATCGATTCATTTCGATATATCGACTTATGTCGAAGCACTCATCATATCGAGATGTCGATTTATTTCGAGATATCTATCTATATTGAGGCATCCATTTATTTCGAGGTATCAATTGATTTCGAAGTATCCGTTTATGTCGAGATATCGATTTAGTTTGATATACCGAAACAAATCGGGTTGTCTGTTTATTTCAAGCTATCGATATATTTCCATGTATCGGTGTACTTCAGATATCTATTCCTTTCGAGATATCGATATATTTCAAGAAACCTCTATCTCAAGTAATCCATAAATTTCTAGATATTGTATTTTTAGAGATATCTTTATATTACTAGGTACCAATATATTTCAAGATATCGATATATTTCTATACCTCGATTTATCTCGAGAGGTCCGTGAGATTCGAGATATCGATCTATATGGTAAGCTGAAATGCGTCTAGATGTCGATATATTTCGGGATATCGAATCATTTCGATGTAGCTGTCTTTTGGAGGTGTCGATTTATTTCGAAGTTTCGATTTTTTTCATGGTGTCGATTTATTTCGAGGTTGCGATTTATTTCGGGTTGGCTATTTATTTCTGGGTGTGGATTTATTTCGAGGTGTCGATATATTTCGAGGTGACGATATATTTCGACGTTACTTGTCGACTGCATCAGCTTAGAACCTATTTCGTACAGAGTGGTGCGACTGCATACCTCAGAAGGCGACATTGATATCCAGACGATGAATGTAAACGTTTCCGAGAGAAAAGCGTCCAATGTGACGAATTGGCACTACGTCATTATGAAAACAAATGACGGAAACGTGAGGTTTCTGCCACTCAAAGTGCTGCCAACTTTCACCCCACCCCCTCCTCACTCTCCCCAGTCGTGGCGATCAGCTGGTGTGATAGAAATGGACACAGGAAAGTAATAACGTTCCATGAAATCCCATTCTAGGGAGGTTCAAGGGTAAATGTTCCAGACGGTTTATTTGCATTAAGACACGCATACTGGACATCTACAATGTCACATCTGCCAGATCGTTTCTATTGTCAGCAGTGGAAAACAAAACAGCGTACTGAAAAAGCCATAGTGAGACGCGGTTTTTGGTAGACGAAATAATAGGAATACTCTAGCCACTGATAATGATGATCTAATGAGAATTCTGGTATTGTTTTGAAAGATGCATTTAAATATGCATTGAACGTAGCTCCAAATTATTTTGAGAATTATAATTGCGGTATGATGGATCTACATTGGAGATTTGGTAATGCAAAACATTTCGATCTGAGAATACTTTACGTGATAGAACGGCATTGACCTTGTGTGTCATTAGGGTAAAGTTAATTTGCCGCCATTAACATAAAATTTATCCGCCATTAACATAAAATCTATTTTTCAGCTTACTTCAATAAGGACTCACTTCAGATGATTGGACAACTAAAGAGAACTCAAACCGTTATTTTAATAGTATTCGTAGGTCCAATGCAGCATTTACCGTGGACAGTCCCTGAGTCAAGACTGTCAGTTTTATGTAGGGAGCACTCCTTTAAGAAAGCACTCCGTGTTCAGGCCACAAGTGGCCAATCAGGACCATCCGACCGCCACGTCATTCTCACTGAGGGTGGAGGAGGAGCTGGCTCTCCCACTCGTTGTGGTAGTTTCCTTTGACTGGAGCCGCTACTATTCGGTCGAGTAGTTCCTCAATTGGCATCACAAGGCTGAGTGCAACCCGAAAAATGGAAACAGCGCATAGCGGCCCGGATGGTCACCCATCCAAGTGCCGACCACGCCCGAAAGTGCTAAACTTCAGTGATCTGACGGGAACCGGTGTATCCACTGCGGCAAGGCCGTTGCCCCTACCACTTTTACATGATATTTTTGATCGTAGATCAGGTCTGATGGCTAGAAAGAATGGACGTTTACCATGTTATGCACATTTATATTTTCACTACGTCGACACAGCTGGTCCAATTTCGACCAGCGGTGATGGTAGCCATAATGATCGAGCCAAGCATCCTGTGTACATTGGTTGCACCCAAGTGTGTGGGGATCACAGCATTCGTGACATTTAAATTTGTTACTTCTTTGCTACTATATTCGCAATAAATTTTGCAGACAGTATCCGCATATGACGCTGAATGCACCTACAAAATTATATCATTGTACGACACATGTTTCAGGAGATACGTCATAAAAACTCAGGACAAGGCCAGACGCTGCATAGTACGGACGTGGACGCACAGCTGTAAATAAATGCCTGGTCAACACCAAGCTTTTCCGCTAGTCATCTATAAAGATAAAAAATCCCCAATATTGTCCACCAGCATATTTTTGAAAAACCTTTATTTTGTCATCCATTTTTTTTCCTGTAAAAATCGTAAAAGCCGCATCATTGTGTTTTTAAAAATCGTTTCCTATTGTCATCTCTTTTTATGTATTTTAAACCATTTATCGCTTGTGTAACCTGTGGCTACAAGTCCATTCCCTTTATGGGGTAATCGAAATAATGAACAACGGAAAAAAGTGTGGGTCAATTTCTAATTCATTTTTCGGAACTTTTGATAATAGTAAATCGTTGGCTCTTTGAGGGCG